>NC_132888.1:293518-377566 GCF_030463535.1 Salminus brasiliensis | reverse complement strand
CATTCAGAGGGGGGGTTAGAGAGGAGCTCATTCAGAGGGGGGTTAGAGAGGAGCTCATTCAGGGGGGGTTAGAGAGGAGCTCATTCAGAGGGGGGGTTAGAGAGGAGCACATTCAGAGGGGGGGTTAGAGAGGAGCACATTCAGAGGGGGGGTTAGAGAGGAGCTCATTCAGAGGGGGGGTTAGAGAGGAGCTCATTCAGAGGGGGGGTTAGAGAGGAGCTCATTCAGAGGGGGTTAGAGAGGAGCTCATTCAGAGGGGGGGTTAGAGAGGAGCACATTCAGAGGGGGGGTTAGAGAGGAGCTCATTCAGGGGGGGTTAGAGAGGAGCTCATTCAGAGGGGGGTTAGAGAGGAGCTCATTCAGAGGGGGGGTAGAGAGGAGCACATTCAGAGGGGGGGGGTTAGAGAGGAGCACATTCAGAGGGGGGGGTTAGAGAGGAGCTCATACAGGGGGGGTTAGAGAGGAGCTCATTCAGAGGGGGGTTAGAGAGGAGCTCATTCAGAGGGGGGGTTAGAGAGGAGCTCATTCAGAGGGGGGGTAGAGAGGAGCACATTCAGAGGGGGGGGGTTAGAGAGGAGCACATTCAGAGGGGGGGTTAGAGAGGAGCTCATACAGGGGGGGTTAGAGAGGAGCTCATTCAGGGGGGGTTAGAGAGGAGCTCATTCAGAGGGGGGGTAGAGAGGAGCACATTCAGGGGGGGGTAGAGAGGAGCTCATTCAGAGGGGGGTTAGAGAGGAGCACATTCAGAGGGGGGGTTAGAGAGGAGCTCATTCAGAGGGGGGGGTTAGAGAGGAGCACATTCAGAGGGGGGGTAGAGAGGAGCTCATTCAGAGGGGGGGTTAGAGAGGAGCTCATTCAGAGGGGGGGTTAGAGAGGAGCACATTCAGAGGGGGGGTTAGAGAGGAGCTCATTCAGGGGGGGTTAGAGAGGAGCTCATTCAGAGGGGGGGTTAGAGAGGAGCTCATTCAGAGGGGGGGGTTAGAGAGGAGCACATTCAGAGGGGGGTTAGAGAGGAGCTCATTCAGAGGGGGGTTAGAGAGGAGCTCATTCAGGGGGGGTTAGAGAGGAGCTCATTCAGAGGGGGGGTTAGAGAGGAGCACATTCAGAGGGGGGGTTAGAGAGGAGCTCATTCAGAGGGGGGGTAGAGAGGAGCTCATTCAGAGGGGGTTAGAGAGGAGCTCATTCAGAGGGGGGTTAGAGAGGAGCACATTCAGGGGGGGTTAGAGAGGAGCTCATTCAGGGGGGGTTAGAGAGGAGCTCATTCAGAGGGGGGGTTAGAGAGGAGCTCATTCAGAGGGGGGGGTTAGAGAGGAGCTCATTCAGAGGGGGGGTAGAGAGGAGCACATTCAGAGGGGGGGGTTAGAGAGGAGCACATTCAGAGGGGGGGGTTAGAGAGGAGCTCATACAGAGGGGGGGGTTAGAGAGGAGCTCATTCAGAGGGGGGTTAGAGAGGAGCTCATTCAGAGGGGGGTTAGAGAGGAGCTCATTCAGGGGGGGTTAGAGAGGAGCTCATTCAGAGGGGGGGTTAGAGAGGAGCACATTCAGAGGGGGGGTTAGAGAGGAGCTCATTCAGAGGGGGGGTAGAGAGGAGCTCATTCAGAGGGGGTTAGAGAGGAGCTCATTCAGAGGGGGGTTAGAGAGGAGCACATTCAGGGGGGGTTAGAGAGGAGCACATTCAGAGGGGGGGTTAGAGAGGAGCTCATTCAGAGGGGGGGTTAGAGAGGAGCACATTCAGAGGGGGGGTTAGAGAGGAGCTCATTCAGAGGGGGGGTTAGAGAGGAGCACATTCAGAGGGGGGTTAGAGAGGAGCTCATTCAGAGGGGGGGTAGAGAGGAGCACATTCAGAGGGGGGTTAGAGAGGAGCTCATTCAGAGGGGGGTTAGAGAGGAGCACATTCAGAGGGGGGGTAGAGAGGAGCTCATTCAGAGGGGGGGGGGGGGCTAGACAAGCTGTGTCAGCAATGGGTGCAACTTAAAGTAGCCAAACACATTCGTTAGAAGGGGTGTCCACAAACATTTGGACATGTAGTGTACACAGAGGATAAGAGTGTGATCAATATCAGATCAATAGCTAAAATCAGAGGAAGAGAAGAAAGCGCAGACAGGCAGGATCGTCACCCGACTGAAAACAGAGCAGGGGGAGAACGGCCCCAAGCAGAATGAGGCAATCCGTCATCGGAAGCCGACAAATTGCGATCTGACCGCAGCACACGGCAACAGAAACGACAGGCAGGGTGTACGGAATTTGGCTGAGACTTTTTTCCCAGCAGACGGGGGGAGGGGGGGTCGGGGTGGTCCGGGGGGGGCACTGTCTGTATGAGATGGGAAAGAAAGTTGAAAGGCCTCTTTTATCTGCCTTTGAACAGAATGTCAACAAAAGAGAGTAAATGGGCAGGAATTCGACGCTCAAACATCACAGCACAGCGCAAACACGCACGCGCACACACACACACACACACACACACACACACACACACACAAACAAACAAACAAGACATACAAAACCAGCACAGAACACACACCATCAGCACGGAGGCGTGAACAGCAGGTTTATGAACAGTGGTAACTCTCACCCGACTCAAACACAAGAGAACCTTCAGCCACAGTAACTACAACTAACACAGGCCTGGAGCTACAAGGCTAATGTAGCTAAGTGCTGGAAGCTTATACCCCACCAATTAGCATGAAGATAACTCAGCCTATTCAGCCAACAGCAGTTTAGCCCCACCCATTCAGCCTACAGCAGTTTAGCCCCACCCATTCAGCCTACAGCAGTTTAGCCCCACCCATTCTAAAACATTACATTTTAGGAACTTCATTCTGAATAAATGAATGTGTACTTTATCAGAATCAGGGTTTAATACTGAAATTAAGATGAAATGATTTAATGATTTAAGGATCCAGGGGTTCGACTTTTTGGTTTCATTACAAACGTCAGTGTGAACTCAAACCAAACAGGACTCAAATCACACGCCAGACACACGCCAGACACACGCCAGACCCACGCCAGACCCACGCCAGACACAACCCCTGCATAATCTGTCCAATAAAACCCTTACAGTTATAAATGGCCTTTCAGCTGTTCCCAACCTGGCTACTGCGCCCCCTAGTGGTTTTATATTCAGAAAACCCTCAAATTGCCAGCTTTCTACCAAGCCCACTCCTCCTTTCTACTAAGCCCCGCCTCTGCATGCTCATTATCTCCTAACTGCATTTTTCAAATATATGATTCCTAATATGAATATTAAGGGCGGAGCTACTCTTATAAGTAATCAATAATAGCTGATGCGGTTCAGAGTGTATTTAACACCTTTACTACGTTCAAAGTAATGTGTGCGTGTGTGTGAGTGTGTGTGAGTGTGTGTGTGAGTGTGTGTGTGAGTGTGTGTGTGTGTGTGTGTGGCTAAATTTAGATCTTTTGTCAAACTATTGCTTTAGGTGTCCGATCTTTAGCTCTGCTTTGGGAAAAAGCACTGAAATGTGGAAGTGGCTGTGAGTCTGAATCACAGCCCAGTTGACTGCCACATCATCTCCACACACACACACACACACACACACACACACACACACACACACACTAACCAAAAGCATCCCGTCCTGCTCCACTTCCGCAGCTCCACTTTCAGCAGCCACGTTCCTCACAGCCCCCCCCCCCCCAACACCGCCCACTGACTGTGGTTAAGGTGGACTTGAAAGAGGGCAGATAAGAGTGGAGGTCAAAGGTCAGCAGATTTACTGACACACCATCCTGCTGCTGGAAGGCTGACCAGCGCTGGTAAATCAGGGCCTCAGTTCAGAGCTGCAGTGCTGAGAGCGGCAGGCTGCTGTCAGCTCACACTCACTGTGAGTAACTCTCTCTCTCTCTCTCTCTCTCTCTCTCACATATTACATATATATTTCATCACAGTCAAAAACCTCCATGTTCTCTTCTGGCAGTGGTTCTTTACACTGGATCAGAATTATTGATGAACGGACCAATAGAAATGCTCCAAAATGACGTGCAATAAGAATTTGGATGAAGCCTCTGACAGTTCAGCTACTGTGTGGAAAGTTCCGGATCTCCTCCAGAGTGTGCTGTCCGATTAGAAATGTTGCTTGTACACATCTTTTTGATCAGATGTACAGTTTCAGACAACAACACAACTGCCTAGCAACAGCATAGCAACCAATCTGAACAGCATAGTTATCACTGCAACCACTCGGGATACCATAGCAGCCACTTTGCAACAGCATACAGCTTCTCCATCGCCGCCCCATATCAACCACGTGGAACAGGATGGTCACCACCTAGCAGCCCTATAGCTTCTACATGGGATATAACAGCAACCACCCAGCAACATCCAAGCAACCCCATGGCACTGCTTAAGCTCTGCAATCACTTGCCTAGATATTATTATTAGGATTATTATGAGGATTATTAGGATTATTATAGTTGTTGTTGTTAGTAAAGCAGTGGGGGTGAAGAGCAGGATCAGTTCAGGGGAGTTTTGGCCCAGACTGAGCTCTCTGTGCAGAAACCTCTCATATCTGCACTTACGTGTTCAGACCCCCCCTCCCCCTCCGGAGCAGCTGTACAGGATTCCAGGTCCAGACCCGTCTGTGATGATGTCAGTAAAATGTATGGGTTGTGTGAAGTGCACTCATCCCCATTCCAGCTGTGCATCAGCTGTGAGAGGAAGAGTGAGGAAGTGCAGTTTTTACTGTAATTAACAAACAGCCCAAAACAGATCTTATCACACAGCCCGTAACGCCAGAGAACATCAAAGACCTGAGCATAGGGCGCGGGGGGGGGGGGGGGCATGTGTGTGCTGAGTCCATCAGTAGGTGTAAACCACACGACAGCATGCACAGAACACAGAACTGTGAGAATTAAAAAAGGGGGCGGAGCTTACGCATCTGGGGGAATCCCAGCAGAGGGCAGGGCTTATGCATCATTGGTGAGGCTTGTCCATATGTCCATGTCTCATCAATCTGAAGTAGGTGGGGCTTTACATGTGCATACATGTCATTGGTATGAAGTGGGTGGGGCTTATGTAACTGGGTGGGGCTTACACATATGAGGCATCGAATCAGTCTGAAGTTGGTTGGCTTATGGATGCGTGTGTGTGTGTGTGTGTGTGTGTGTGTGTCGTCTGCTGAAGGTGGTTCTGACTTTTGCAACTGAGTGCATCCAATCATCATGAAATAGGAGCACTTATACATGAAGGTACATCCTATCTGCCCGAAGCAGACGGATCTTATGCTAATCTGGGGGCATTCCAGCAGAATACAGTGGGCGTGGCTTACATTCCAACAGTCTACAGTGGGCAGGGCTTATGCCATTGGTGCATCAGCATGCAGCATGTGGGGCTCCTACCTTTGTTTATCTTCTTTAGCGTTAAGTGGGCGGGGCTTATGCATGCATGTACTTTTTTTGTCATTTCAGCATGAACTGGCCAACGTCACGAAATCTCGAGCAGCTGGAAACCAGACAAGTGTCCTCAGTGTCCTCAGCAGAACAGAGCGGAGTGAGACTGTGGAGAGTGTGCGGGCCGGCCGTGAGAACAGCTTCATGAAGGTGAGCGGCGTCAGCGTGATAACCAGTGTGAAGGAGTGTGCGCGGGTTCGGCCCGTGTTTACTTTAAGAAACGCTTCATAGTGACATATTTTATTAAACACGATTAAAATCTAATTCCACAGACCAAGCAAACCTAATAAAGTCCTGAAAAACAGCAGCAAATTCCAGCTTTTCTGAGCTGCAGAAGATCTCGGGTCATCCTAACTTGAGGAACCCAGCTCACCCCGTGGACACGCACCTTTAATATTAACGTTTATTTGAAGAGTCCAGAGTTGTTTACAGGTTCCGCTGTGTCTCTGAGACTCCTTGGGATCCAGACAGAACTCAGTCTGGAACCACCTAATCTTACTGAATATTCAGAATCAGCCCCTTTATTATATTACAAAATTATACTTTTCCAAAAAAAAAAAACAATAAACCAAGGTACACCAGCACTGCATTTACTCCAAAACACACCTGTATTCAGGCAAATTACACCCTTTGCGCTTGTGACTGGACAGCGGAGATTTACATCACTATAGCAACCACTGATCAAAGCAGAGCTCATAACCGTCATTATTCATAATATCTTAAGGCCACTAGAAAATATCTTAAGGCCACAGAATAATACACAAGATAATATATCGAGGTCATGAGATAATATTTTGAGGTGACGAGAAAATACACTGAAGCCACGAGAGGCTTCAGGCTACTAGAAAATATCTTAAGGCCACAAGATAATATTCTGTGGCCATGAGATAATACATTGGAATATCTGTATTCAAGTTCTAGCGCCCCCTACTGGGTCTGGCTGAGAACTGAATGAAAGTGTTTTGGTGCATTATGTTTTGTTCATTTTTACCACGATATGGAATAAAGCTGCTCCAGTACCGAATACGGGTTCCGCTTCCAGAACTTCCACAGACCCGTATATTCACTAACTTTCAGGTTTCTGGACTAAACCCAATTTACCAGGACTAATTAAGCCTTTGTGATTAAACAGGCAGTCGTTCAGGGTTCTAGACGTATTTAGAACCTTAAACGCTTAAAGAAAGGTGATGGGATTCATCACAATAATAAAGCACATCGTCCAGCTCCAGCTGACCTGATGGACTATAAACTCGGTCTACCTCAAAGCTAAATCTGTGATCCTTCCTCCTCAACCCCCCGATAGCCAATCAGGCTGCAGCAAGCGAGAACGTATAGCCAATCAGCAGCTGGAGGACGTGGCTTGTGCGAAAACGGGTGGGAAACGAAACACAACGCGCCTGGAACGCCGGGGCAGGATGGAGTTGATCTCCTCACCACCACCACCAGCTCATCCATCACTTCTCCAGCACCTGGACCAGGGCTCCTCAGCCCGGGTTCTAGATGACCTCAGTTCTGCATGCTGCAGTTCTGGAGAGCGCTGGTCATTTACTGCATTAGCAGCTACAGGTGTGAAAAAGCTAAAAACAAGGGTCCTGGATCTCCAGCTCAGCTCCAGCACTTCTGGATTCCACCAGATCCTCTAATCACAGCCGTATTTCTATATTAGATCAATCAGGTTCTAGATTTGGGCTGGTGGTGAACTTCAAACCTGCAGGATACGTGGAGGCTGGCTCTTCTACAGTGTGCAGGACAGTGGACCAGAGATCTCCAAGACCAGCATTGTTCCTCCACCGAACCCTTATATCGTCTCAGTCCAGCAGAACCTGCAGTTCTAAAGCTTAATGTTCTCCACAGCAAACTTCTCCAACAGAACCTCCCACCAGCAGCTCAGCACACCCAGCAGCTAGGAGTTTACAGAAGTTACAAACATGTTTCTCCTTGGTGACCAAACTGACCAAACCCATCCAAAACGCACAGATTTCGGCGATAAAAGATGCCAACAGCCCCTCCACCCGCAGCCCCTCCACCCGCAGCCGGTCCGGCGGCTCGTGCACACCAACCTCCGCGCCTCACAAGCGCAGCAGAGCGGCCACAGCACCGAGCACCGCCGCGCTTCCCCCGCACCAAGTCCAAGTTCACCCTCTTTCTCTCCGAACAATAAACAAACCCCAAAACCCAGCTTTCTACCCCCAGAGAAGCCCGTCTGCTGCACCGCCGCGGGCTGAGACTGAACCCAGGCTCTTCACTCACCTCTGCTGCGCTAAATTGATCTCCAGAGAGGCTCCAGCTGTGCGCTGTGTCCCCGCGCTGAGCTCCGGCTGCTCTGCCTGCTCTAGCCCAGATAGGGGAGCCTCGGATCGGCCGCCATGGCACGGAGGACCCGCGGCCTGGAGCGGAGCCACCCACTTTACCGTAAACACGCGAGGGAGAGCGCACGAGAAAACTCTGCGACTTGGTGTGTGTGTGTGTGTGTGTGTGTGTGTGTGTGTGTGTGTGTGTGTGTGTGTGTGTGTGTGTGTGTGTATACATATATAATTTTATTATTTGGCCTAATTGTTTCAGAATAGGACACTTTTGGCTGTTTTAGTTGCTTAAATAATCTTAATCAGATTACACGCAGATACAGACCGAGGAGAGACGGTTCTCCTGCTCGGCCAATCAGATTACACGCAGATACAGACTGAGAGGAGACGGTTCTCCTGCTCGGCCAATCAGATTACACGCAGATACAGACCGAGGAGAGACGGTTCTCCTGCTCGGCCAATCAGATTACACGCAGATACAGACTGAGGAGAGACGGTTCTCCTGCTCGGCCAATCAGATTACACGCAGATACAGACTGAGGAGAGACGGTTCTCCTGCTCGGCCAATCAGATTACACGCAGATACAGACCGAGGAGAGACGGTTCTCCTGCTCGGCCAATCAGATTACACGCAGATACAGACTGAGGAGAGACGGTTCTCCTGCTCGGCCAATCAGATTACACGCAGATACAGACTGAGGAGAGACGGTTCTCCTGCTCGGCCAATCAGATTACACGCAGATACAGACTGAGGAGAGACGGTTCTTCTGCTCGGCCAATCAGATTACACGCAGATACAGACTGAGGAGACACGGTTCTCCTGCTCGGCCAATCAGATTACACGCAGATACAGACCGAGGAGAGACGGTTCTCCTGCTCGGCCAATCAGATTACACGCAGATACAGACCGAGGAGAGACGGTTCTCCTGCTCGGCCAATCAGATTACACGCAGATACAGACCGAGGAGAGACGGTTCTCCTGCTCGGCCAATCAGATTACAGGCAGATACAGACTGAGAGGAGACGGTTCTCCTGCTCGGCCAATCAGATTACACGCAGATACAGACTGAGAGGAGACGGTTCTCCTGCTCGGCCAATCAGATTACACGCAGATACAGACTGAGGAGAGACGGTTCTCCTGCTCGGCCAATCAGATTACACGCAGATACAGACTGAGAGGAGACGGTTCTCCTGCTCGGCCAATCAGATTACACGCAGATACAGACTGAGAGGAGACGGTTCTCCTGCTCGGCCAATCAGATTACACGCAGATACAGACTGAGGGGAGACAGCTCTCCTGCTCGGCCAATCAGATTACACGCAGATACAGACTGAGACGAGATGGTTCTCCTGCTCGGCCAATCAGATTACACGAAAAATACAGACAGAGGAGAGACGGTTCTCCTGCTCGACCAATCAGATTACACGCAGATACAGACTAAAGAGAGATGGTTCTCCTGCTCGGCCAATCAGATTACACGCAGATACAGACTAAAGAGAGACGGTTCTCCTGCTCGGCCAATCAGATTACACGCAGATACAGACTGAGGAGAGACGGTTCTCCTGCTCGGCCAATCAGATTACACGAAAAATACAGACTGAGGAGAGACGGTTCTCCTGCTCGGCCAATCAGATTACACGCAGATACAGACTGAGAGGAGACGGTTCTCCTGCTCGGCCAATCAGATTACACGCAGATACAGACTGAGGAGAGACGGTTCTCCTGCTCGGCCAATCACATTACACGCAGATACAGACTGAGAGGAGACGGTTCTCCTGCTCGGCCAATCAGATTACACGCAGATACAGACTGAGAGGAGACGGTTCTCCTGCTCGGCCAATCAGATTACACACAGATACAGACTGAGGAGAGACGGTTCTCCTGCTCGGCCAATCACATTACACGCAGATACAGACTGAGAGGAGACGGTTCTCCTGCTCGGCCAATCAGATTACACGCAGATACAGCCTGAGAGGAGACGGTTCTCCTGCTCGGCCAATCAGATTACACGCAGATACAGACTGAGACGAGATGGTTCTCCTGCTCGGCCAATCAGATTACACGAAAAATACAGACAGAGGAGAGACGGTTCTCCTGCTCGACCAATCAGATTACACGCAGATACAGACTGAGGAGAGACGGTTCTCTTGCTCGGCCAATCAGATTACACGCAGATACAGACTGAGGAGAGACGGTTCTCCTACTCGGCCAATCAGATTACACGAAAAATACAGACTGAGGAGAGACGGTTCTCCTGCTCGGCCAATCAGATTACACGCAGATACAGACTGAGAGGAAACGGTTCTCCTGCTCGGCCAATCAGATTACACGCAGATACAGACTGAGGGGAGACAGCTCTCCTGCTCGGCCAATCAGATTACACGCAGATACAGACTGAGAGGAAACGGTTCTCCTGCTCGGCCAATCAGATTACACGCAGATACAGACTGAGAGGAAACGGTTCTCCTGCTCGGCCAATCAGATTACAGGCAGATACAGACTGAGAGGAAACGGTTCTCCTGCTCGGCCAATCAGATTACACGCAGATACAGACTGAGGAGAGACGGTTCTCCTGCTCGGCCAATCAGATTACACGCAGATACAGACTGAGGAGAGATGGTTCTCCTGCTCGGCCAATCAGATTACACGCAGATACAGACTGAGAGGAGATGGTTCTCCTGCTCGGCCAATCAGATTACACGCAGATACAGACTGAGAGGAGGCGGTTCTCCTGCTCGGCCAATCAGATTACACGCAGATACAGACTGAGGAGAGACGGTTCTCCTGCTCGGCCAATCAGATAACACGCAGATACAGACTGAGAAGAGACGGTTCTCCTGCTCGACCAATCAGATTACACGCAGATACAGACTGAGGAGAGACGGTTCTCCTGCTCGGCCAATCAGATTACACGCAGATACAGACTGAGGAGAGACGGTTCTCCTGCTCGGCCAATCAGATTACACGCAGATACAGACTGAGGAGAGACGGTTCTCCTGCTCGGCCAATCAGATTACACGCAGATACAGACTGAGGAGAGACGGTTCTCCTGCTCGGCCAATCAGATTACACGCAGATACAGACTGAGGAGAGACGGTTCTCCTGCTCGACCAATCAGATTACACGCAGATACAGACTGAGGAGAGATGGTTCTCCTGCTCGGCCAATCAGATTACACGCAGATACAGACTGAGGAGAGACGGTTCTCCTGCTCGGCCAATCAGATTACACGAAAAATACACACTGAGGAGAGACGGTTCTCCTGCTCGGCCAATCAGATTACACGCAGATACAGACTGAGAAGAGACGGTTCTCCTGCTCGGCCAATCAGATTACACGCAGATACAGACTGAGAAGAGATGGTTCTCCTGCTCGGCCAATCAGATTACACGCAGATACAGACTGAGAAGAGACGGTTCTCCTGCTCGGCCAATCAGATTACACGCAGATACAGACTGAGGAGAGACGGTTCTCCTGCTCGACCAATCAGATTACATGAAAAATACAGACTGAGGAGAGACAGTTCTCCTGCTCGACCAATCAGATTACACGCAGATACAGACCGAGGAGAGACAGTTCTCCTGCTCGACCAATCAGATTACACGCAGATACAGACTGAGAGGAAACGGTTCTCCTGCTCGGCCAATCAGATTACACGCAGATACAGACTGAGAGGAGACAGTTCTCCTGCTCGGCCAATCAGATTACACGCAGATACAGACTGAGAGGAAACGGTTCTCCTGCTCGGCCAATCAGATTACACGCAGATACAGACTGAGGAGAGACGGCTCTCCTGCTCGGCCAATCAGATTACACGCAGATACAGACTGAGGAGAGACGGCTCTCCTGCTCGGCCAATCAGATTACACGCAGATACAGACTGAGAGGAAACGGTTCTCCTGCTCGGCCAATCAGATTACACGCAGATATAGACTGAGGAGAGATGGTTCTCCTGCTCGGCCAATCAGATTACACGCAGATACAGACTGAGGAGAGACGGTTCTCCTGCTCGGCCAATCAGATTAGACGCAGATACAGACTGAGGAGAGACGGTTCTCCTGCTCGGCCAATCAGATTACACGCAGATACAGACTGAGGAGAGACGGTTCTCCTGCTGTATTTTTCTACACAAAAAATACAGACTGATAAGAGACGGTTCTCCTGCTCGGCCAATCAGATAACACGCAGATACAGACTGAGGAGAGACGGTTCTCCTGCTCGACCAATCAGATTAGACGCAGATACAGACTGAGGAGAGACGGTTCTCCTGCTCGGCCAATCAGATTACACGCAGATACAGACTGAGGAGAGATGGTTCTCCTGCTCGGCCAATCAGATTACACGCAGATACAGACTGAGAGGAGATGGTTCTCCTGCTCGGCCAATCAGATTACACGCAGATACAGACTGAGAGGAGACGGTTCTCCTGCTCGGCCAATCAGATTACACGCAGATACAGACTGAGAGGAGATGGTTCTCTTGCTCTGTCTGGGTTTAATAGAAGAGCTCAGATTATGAGCTGGAACATCTGGACTCTCTTACTTTCCCTCTCTGTTCTCCTGACGGTGGAGGGAAGTTACTGTTGTTTGTGTGTTATATTTGTTTGTTTGTTTGTTTGTTTGTTTTGGCTTATTGTTGTATCCATCACCACTGCCTCTTTTATTAGAATCTAGAGTCTTTTAGTCGATTCCGACAATGACCGATGAGCATTGGTCATTACTATGCATGAGCTCATTAACATTTTTTGGCCAGGTGTAAAAGAAGACCTATTAATGAATCTGTCCCAAAGTCTCTATCAGGACATTTTTACACTTTATAAATAGTCCTATGGACACCCTGGACTGATTCGGGCTCGTTTGAGGGAGGGGCCAGAAAAAAGCTTTCACACTTGACCCAATTTACAGAACCTGGGTCATGTTGTTTGCCATCAGCAGCCGGAGTCAGAGAGCACAGTTAGCACAGTTAGCCGTGCTCTCTCAGGGGCAGGTTGAAGCCACTTCCTCCTCACATCACTTCTAGTGTGATGTTGGTCAGCACAGGCGTCTGTTGGCTGTGGTATCGGAGCTGGGGAGCCGGGCTGTCCTCTGAGTGAGCTGCTACCTAGCAATGCTGCATCAGCGGCAGCTGGAAAGGAGGCAGTGGCTGAGTTCACAAGAGATGTGTGCTGGTGTTCCCCTCCTAGTGCTGGGGGCATTGCTAGTGAGAGAGGGATTCACATGAATGGGGAATGGATAAATGCCCTTTCAAACTGGGTAACATAAATAAATGTGTTATACTGAGTATATCATGCTGTATGATGATAAGAGTCTGTTTCAGCACTCATAAGTATCTATAGCTGCAAATATTCTACCTTACAAAGCAAACAGTTATTATTAGACTAATCTTATCAAACCCACAATAACCCAGCGTTGTGATCTATTATCTGTTATATATTATATTGCACTTCATTTTGCTTCTGTTAATATATCTTTATTATCAGGCTTCTAATGAATTAAAGCAATATTTGATTTATTTTATTTTTATATATTTATGACTATATTTGTTTTGAGGTTCTATTTTTACATCTTTCCAGCTGCTCCAGTTATTAATGTGCTCTAGAGATCAAGCAAACCACTGCCAGTTGCTAAGTATGCCACATAACCCTTTATTTATTTATTTATTTATTATATTATTCATTTATAATGCACTATGTATACATGATTTACATAACCTGCCAAATACGTTTACATCCACTTACACTTAAAGTTAGCAGTGTTTATTTCCTTCTTCTGCTAAATGCCGTAAATGTAAATGTAAATGTCTGTAAAGTTATACATGGTGTTGGTCTGACAGGGATGATATGTAAGTAACCCCAAGCGTTTGGTCACTAATTACTGCTTCCTGTGGTTTGATGTTTTTGATGATTTAATAAAAAGGTCAGCAGGAAACTCCAGAAGGTCAAACCTGCACCAAACAGCCCAAAACAATCCTGTTACCATTCATTATAATCCAGGAATGGATCCATCTACCACGCCACAGTCTTTATAATCAGACTGATTATCAATAATCAATAACTGTATATAACTATCTAATCTCAGTTCCCACTGTTTCCAGATCTGTGAGCTGTTCAGGTTCCACTGTCAGCTCATGCTTCCCCTCAGTGTCTGTTTGTGTGGAGCTGAGACAGACAGCACCTTTAAAATCTAAAGACTGAAGCACAGCTGAGGGAACCCAGTGCCCCAGTGCCCTGCTTCTCTGCAGCCGAGACACTACCACCCCCTACTGGCCAAAACGAGCCAGTGCAGGAGCACGCAGCCTGTCTAATGACTTCTGAAGGGATGTTTAAAGGAATGCAGTTGACCAATCAGGAGATGTCTGGGGTCTTTATTTGTGTGTACTGAGGCTAATGTAGCTAACAAGTAATGGAAGCCTATACTCCACCAATTAGCCTGGAATTAATCGCACTAGCCTGTCTGCATCATCACACACTCTCCTCAAACCGTGTGGAGGTGTTCAGTAATCTCCAATAGACTTACAAGACCCCCGATGATTAATACACAGACCACAGTGCAGGAGCACCTCCCTCAGAGCTGGAGGAACCAGGACTCACATCCTCCTCTGATCAGAACTATTGATGGATTAATGATAAAAGTCACAGAACCACCAAGAGTGTTCTACTGCGCAGGTGTGCAACATAATCATAATATCATAATCATAATAACCATGGTGTAGTAGAACTTAGATAGCAGTGGCAGGAGGGTGGTCAGTCTTTCATCAAGTTAGGTCGTATAAGTGAATGGTCATTTACTAGGAGAAGGTAAAGAGACAGAGTTAGTTCTGAGAGGATTTTATAGAGATCAGAGAATGTTGATCAGTATCAGAGTGTGTCTGACGACTCCGGCAGGTCTGACTATAACAGCCTAATTAAAAGGAGAGAGCCAGAAGGTAACACAGACACGGGAGCTCCCTGAAACACTAGCGTCCATCTGCTCCACCGTCCACAAACCTGAGTGATGGTGTGTAAGCAGCGAGACGACAGCTCCAGCATCTCAGTGTACTACAATTCCCTGTGTCCTCGAACCCCTGGACCTGCAGCTTTTATCTAAGGGGAAACACTAACATTAAGAGAGGTCAGCAGATGGACGTGAGAAACCGTGAAAGTGAAACATAGCTATTCCTCCTTCTAAAGAACATCCAGCAGAAGCAGAACTAAGCTGTAAAAGAGGCCGATTCCAAACCCGCAAAACTGTTACATCACAGCATTGACTTGTTATATTTACACCCCCAACATTTACATAAACCCCGCCCACTGGAGAAAGCTGTAGTCGAAGCTGGTGAAACAGTATGGGACAGGTTATGGGAATTCGGATTTTACAAGACATCCACATTCACCATTAGTGTTGGACCTCCGCCTTGGCCTCCGCCTTTAACCCATCCGTGCAGTAACATACACACACACACACACACACACACACACACAAGGACTCTAATCTCCATCCTCACACTTAAGGTGAAGTCTGGAAATGTTCATTTGCTCTTGGTAACTTTAACCGTCTGGATTAGTGCACTAGAACCTCCGCTGCGGTTCTCGGCCTCACAGTTGCACAACCTCGGCTTCCTGAACGTGTTTACGAAGCTGCATGGATTCCCCAGCTGTCTCTTTCTCCAGACTACCGGACGGGAATTGGCAGGCTGGTCCAAAAGCAGATTTTCCGTCTGATCCGGACACACACTCTCACACAGCAACAGCAACACATGTGCTTGTGCTCAACGTTAAGACTGGAGTAATGTGATCTCTGTGTGTAGGCCAGTGGAGAAGAGGACGGAAAATAACATTCATCACACACACACACACACACACACACACACACACACACACCGTACACCCCTCATCCCTGTTGAAGACACTGTTTCTGAGACATTTCTCTAGAATGTTCCCTGGAATGAACACTTGGACTGTGCTGATAAATACATGAACACACACACACACACACACACACACACACTGTAAAGCAGTGAGAGCCTCCAGGAAGTTCAGAATCTGCATGGACGCAGTTGTTAATGTGTTGAGTGACTGCCCAGAGTCCAGATCCCGGTCTGAAACTCCTCTCTATTTGATCCAGTGTCTGCCCTTCAGCCCGTTATGGGAATCTGCTCGCGACGTCTCGGCTGATTAAGATCACACACACATTACTCTTCCTCGTCTTCTCCAGACAGATAGAGAATTATTTTAATTAATGATGTCTAAAACCTTTAAGGGACATTTTCTTGATCGTCTTAAATCTGAGCTTTGGGGCTCCAGAGCGGTGCAGTGGTCCAAACACTGGCTCTGATTTTAGGAGTTCATAGGTTTTAGGCCCAGGTGATGCCACAGCCAATCTGAACTGAGCTGAGCTGAGCTGAGCTGAGCTGAGCTGAGCTGAGCTGAGATGAACTGAGCTGAGCTGAGCTGAGCTGAGCTGAGCTGAGCTGAACTGAACTGAAATGAGCTGAGCTGAGCTGAGCTGAGCTGAACTGAACTGAAATGAGCTGAGCTGAGCTGATTTAATATCAGTGTTAGAGATTCATGCTTCTCTTGGTAAACTGTAGCCAGTTATGTTGATGATAATGGATGTGTGTGTTTCCAGCATAAAGGAAATGAGCTTAGCTTGCTAATTGGTCCGTTTCCAGGCTGATGGAGGTCGCGTCAGTGTCAGTGGTATACAGTAACAGTAATGTCTCTCTGCTGTCATCATGTTCTGATGTTTCTGATGTGGAACCGGTTTGTGTTTCTTTGCGGTTCTTGGGTTCAGCTGAAGGCCGTTTGACAGTGAAACACAGCAACAGTGTGGGAGTTCCCCCTCTCAACACCAGAGGTCCTCGTTACCCAAGTATTGACAGGTCACCATGCTTCACAAGCGCAAGCTTAACACAGCTCTCACCAGTCACTCCTCAAACACCCCCTCAGTCCTCTCCTCAGGTCTCTCCTCAGGTCTCTCCTCAGTCCTCTCCTCAGTCCTCTCCTCAGGTCTCTCCTCAGTCCTCTCCTCAGGTCTCTCCTCAGGTCTCTCCTCAGGTCTCTCCTCAGTCCTCTCCTCAGGTCTCTCCTCAGGTCTCTTCTCAGTTTTCAATTATTTTGTCATTTCTAATCAGTTTTCAGTTTAATCTGTTGAATGCAATAAACTGACCCACTTTGTTGATAGAATTACATGTAATTGTTCCCAAAGTTATGGGTAGGAACTGGTTCTAAATTCCTCTATCGAGTCATAGCAGAGTAGAAGAAAGGGTCTAAAGCGTGGCTTCATTTCTCAGGAAAGACAGCAGCGCTCTGTGTAACCTTTGTAGATTTTACACCTCTGGAAACACCAGACACATCTTTAAATACAACATGGGCTTCAATTACAGGAATCCCCTGGAGCTGACTCCACACAGGCCAGCAGTGGAAATCTGTATTTTTTTCCCCACAAGAATGATTGAATGAATGAATGAATGAATGAATGAATGATTGAATGAATGAATGATTGAATGAATGATTGAATGAATGATTGAATGAATGAATGAATGAATGATTGAATGAATGAATGAATGATTGAATGATTGATTGAATGAATGAATGAATGAATGATTGAATGAATGAATGAATGATTGAATGATTGAATGATTGAATGAATGATTGAATGATTGAATGAATGAATGACTGAATGAATGAATGAATGATTGAATGAATGATTGAATGATTGAATGAATGAATGATTGAATGAATGATTGAATGATTGAATAATTGAATGAATGAATGAATAAATGATTGAATAATTGATTGAATGAATGAATGAATGAATGATTGAATGAATGAATGAATGAGATGCAAAGGTTTTATCACTCTTCAAATGGAATGATGATGCAAATACACAAAAACTCAAGATGGGGTAACACAGCAACCACCCGAGACACCATAGTAACAACCTGGGATGCCATAGCAACTGCATAACAAAAATCTAGCAACCACCAGCATTACATACCATAGTAAACAACTTTGGTACCCTAGTAAACACCTAGCAAGCACTTTGCAACTTCACAGCAACCATCTAAGATACAATATCAACCGCTTAACAACACCTGGGACAACCTAGCAAGCAGCTAGCAACACAATGGAATACCATAGTAAGCACATAGCCTAGCAACTGCACGGAAGTGGAATCCACTTTAGCTGTGGAGCTGTTCTGGGATTCCTTCAAGACGTTCTCTTTTTAGACGTTCACTTCTCCTGATGATTAAATGTGTTTAGGCAGACGTTCTGCAGCGTTCAGACTCAGACTCATTAAAACTGCACCAACCCTGAAAACCTGTGCAGGCCTGGCGAGCAGGAGGGACTGCAGTCCTCACAAGACTCTACTGGTAGTGGCAACATAGGCTCCTCCCACTACTGTTTACATCATTGTCCTGTATTAGGTGTTATTATGTGTAGATGGAAGACGTTTTAATCACTGATAGAAAATGATCGGTGATAAACTATAAAGGAAAAGTAAATAAAGAGTAAATCTGATTCACTTCAACTTCAAACACAGAAAAGGAAGGACGTTAGAGCTGGACACTCGCTCTCTCACTCTCACAGGTAGGAAGGTGTGAAGTCTTCTCAGCAGAATGTAAGTACAATTCTCTTTATCAGAACGACTCTGTGTGTGAATGAATGTTGGGCTGCTGGGGATTATACATGTCTAAATATTTAGAAAGCAAAGATTTGGGCTTTGGGCAGCGCACGTGTCCATTTCCATCTGAGATATGTGCAATTTCCTGTCTCTGTTATGCAAAGCAGTATGAAATATTGTTCACTAAATCAGCTCATTCAAAGCCAATTCACTTCTCTTTGTGGTGATTTCAGGTCAGGTAAAAAGATGAGCTTCAGATGCGGAATCCTATCACTGATATTCCTGCTGGATATACCAGGTAGGACGGTTTTCCTGAACTGCTGTGTGGTTTCTGTATTATGTAGAGTATGAAACCAGGATGAGGTTTAAGGGTCTGATCTAGGAGAGAGACTTGTTTACCAAGAGTAAAATGCTCAAACTTAAATGTAAAAAATGACATATTTACAGTAAAGGCTAACACTGCAACTCACCTCAACCTCAGAGAAGGAATGAGGCCATTACTGGATTGAAGGGTCTGGATTTAGGAGTTTCTCTTATGTGACTCCACCTACCTTAAGTAAACTACCTACTTATTTGTAGGATGTAAGACAAGGAGGCACGATGCAAGCGATCAGTCCTCATACAGATGCTAATCTAATCGAGTCACTGTTAAATTATAGAAGTACGAACACAGACAGACAGAGTTCGCACAGTTTTAACATCAGTGAGAAACGAGAAACACAAGACATCAAAGAATAGAAACTAAAACAGGAACTAGAGAGTGAACCCAAGAGGAAACCAGGAAATGAAGACACAGAATCACACAATCCCACAATCACAGCCTAACAAGTCTAAATATTTACATACACACATGGACAAAATTGTTGGTACCCTCGGTTAATGAAAGAAAATCCCACAATGATCACAGAAATAACTTGAATCTGACAAAAGGACTAATAAATAACAATTCTATGAAATTGAACAATTGCTTCTTTTAAAAAATAAACTCATGAAACAGGCCTGGACAGAAATGATGGTACCCTTAACTTAATATTTTGTTGCACAACCTTTTGAGGCAATCACTGCAATCAATCGATTCCTGTAACTGTCAGTGAGACTTCTGCACCTCTCAGCAGGTATTTTGGCCCACTCCTCATGAGCAAACTGCTCCAGTTGTCTCAGGTTTGAAGGTGCCTTTTCCAGACGTTTCAGCTCCTTCCAAAGATGCTCAATAGGATTTAGGTCAGGGCTCATAGAAGGTCACTTCAGAATAGTCCAATGTTTTCCTCTTAGCCATTCTTGGGTGTTTTAGCTGTGTGTTTTGGGTCATTATCCTGCTGTAAGACCCATGACCTGCGACTGAGACCAAGCTTTCTGACACTGGGCAGCACATTTCTCTCTAGAATCCCTTGATTGTCTATATTTCATTGTAACCTGCACAGATTCAAGACCCCCTGTGCCAGATGCAGCAAAGCAGCCCCAGTACATAACAGAACCTCCTCCATTTGTTTTGGGTTTAGGTTAAGGTTAGGATTGGGATTAGAATTAGGATCAGGGTTAGGGTTAGGTTGTGGGTTGAGTTAAAGGTTAGGATTAGGATCAGGATTAGGGTTTGGTTGTGAGTTGATGTTAAGGTTAGGATTAGGATCAGGGTTAGGGTTAGGTTGTGGGTAAGGCTGGGTTAGGTTGTGGGTTAAGTTTAAGGTTAGGATTAGGATCAGGGTTAGGGTTAGGTTGTGGGTTGAGGATAATTTTAGGATTGGGATCAGGGTTAGGGTTAAGTTGTGGGTAAGGCCGGGTTAGGTTGTGGGGTTATGTTAATGGACATCCATTTTTATGTAAATATACATTTTAAAAATCCAGCATTTGTTTTATTTGTATCTACGAGGTTATAGCTGTGTGTGATTCATTTGATTATTATTAACTTATGGACATTTCAGAATATTTGGTCCACTTGGTTCCACTGAGACTGAGTTTGTGTTTATTTACATTTGCATTTAGAGATTTTTATTTTTGCTGTGGTCCAGCTATATGTCCACTTTCTGTTAAGCAGTCTCATGCCCACTGTGTCTCTGGAAAGCAATTTGACCAATGGCTGCATGTAAATGCAGGTGCAGATAGACCAGTTATGGCAGTGAGACAGAGGGTTATAAAGAGTATGTGAAAAGGTAAATCCATACACAAAATGTGTAGCAACAGAAGCAAAAGCATGACATTAAGGAGATATTCCAACATCTTACACGAGTTGAAATTCAGTCAATTCAAGTTTTAATCCAAAAATAGAACATGTGGTCATCCTATGTGCAGCGGCTAGTGTAGCAAATGAGAAGTAGGACTGAGATAAAGGGAGAGTTTGTATACCAACTCTTTTAGTCCTAACAAAGACAGGAAAGAGGAACTGAAGAAAGAAATCTGTATCTGATACAGGACAATGTCACGCCCGTGCCGCCGTGCCTGCCCCGGGGGCGGTCTCGGGCCGCGGCCCGCAGGTGATCATTAACACTCACTTCACAATCATGTTATGTTATGGACTTTTATGTTAAAACGGACTCTTACTTTAATACTCATCGTCGCCATCTTGGTTCTAGGTTGTGTTTGCGTCATGTGTCCATTTATTGTTTTCAGTAATAAGTTACACCTGGGGCTGGCGTATTTATGGAGGGCTAGTGTCAGCTGCCGGTTGCAGAGAATTGCACACAGTGCAACCAATGCACTCAGGGTACTCAGCAAACCTATTGTACTCAGTATTCACCGAACGAGTTTGTGAGTCCTACTGGATCGAGCGGACTCTCCCAGCCATAGCTAGCTTAGCGTATTAGGCTAACCAGCAAGACAGATTGAACCTTAGGGTCCATTGGGGGCTACTTCAGGTTAGTGAGATTATCTCACGGAGCGTACTCATAGTCAGGAGCTCAGGTAGTGAGCTACTCGTACGCTCGATATTCAAGGTAGTGAGCCCCATCACCAGACCGGTTCAGTCTTTTGGGTTTGGCGGCTGATTACCCATGCACTCTCGTCACATAAGTTCAGAGCGGTTGCTGTTTATTGTTTGCAATAAACTTCTCGCTTTAGACCATCCCCTGCGAGTGTTCTCCCCTCATTGTCAAACCATGTGGATTATGACAGAATTCTCGGCCGAATACCCCCGAACAGCGGGGATGGATGCCATGAATCTGGCTGCTCGCACCCAAGGACAAGTCTTGGGGCAGCAGCACCACTCTCTGCAGAGTGTGTCTGAGACCGTTGGTCGCCTGAGGCAGCAACAGGCAGACCAACGGCAGCTAGTGACATCCAAGGGCTCACAAAGCCAGTTGTTTCTCCTTGCCACGTCACTAGTCCATATCCGATGGACATTCCGGATACGTATTCTGGCAATCCGGAGCTTTGCAAGGGGTTCTTATTTCAGTGCTCGGTTTATTTAAGTAGTCAAGGAACCAGCACTGACCAGGCGAAAGTTACCTTTCTTGTATCCCGTCTCGCTGGAGAAGCTCTGGATTGAGCCATTGCCACCTGGGAGGAGCTTAGTGTGGAGCCCTTCTTGGCGTACCTGAAGCACTTCAAGGTGGTGTTTCAGCGTCCTCAAGGGGGGTTCACACCAGGCGACCTGCTGTCCTTGACTACTTGACTGCTGGATGCGCTGGTTGAGCTCATAGCACTCACCATCAGGCTTGACCAGCTTTCAGGTCGCCCTACCCCCACCAATTCACAGGGAGCTGGAGGTTTAGCAGCCAGGCCTAGTAGGCAGACTGGTCCGGCCACTCAGTGTAGAGAGACGTTTAGGTGTCCAGAGGGGCTACCAGCCCCAATGTGGTCAGCTCAGTCTGTCAGTGAGCCCATGGAGGTGGCCGTGTTCAACCTCATGGCGATGTCTGCTCCCGAGGTCCACGCCCCCTGGTCTATACCTATGGTCTCTACTCCAGTGGCTGCGCCCGGGGCCTCAGCTCAAGTCAAGGTGGCGCCCGCGGCACCGGTTCAAGTCAAGGCGGTGCCCGCGGCCCCGGTTCAAGTGAAGACGGCACCCACGGCCCCGGTTAATGAAAGAAAAGCTCACAATGATCACAGAAATAACTTGAATCTGAATAAAAATTCTATGAAAATGAACAAATTGAAATCTGACATTGATTTTGAACCACTGCTTCAACAGAATTATTTCAAAAAGTAAACTCATTAAACAGGCCTGAATAGAAATGATGGTACCCCTGAAAATAATGTGACCAAAGGGGCATGTTAAATCAAGGTGTGTCCACTAATTAGCATCACAGGTGTCTACAATCTTGTAATCAGTCAGTGGGCCTATATATAGGGCTACAGGTAGTCACTGTGCTGTTTGGTGACATGGTGTGTACCACACTCAACATGGACCAGAGGAAGCGAAGGAAAGAGTTGTCTCAGGAGATTAGAAAGAAAATTATATACAAGCATGTTAAAGGTAAAGGTTATAAGACCATCTCCAAGCAGCTTGATGTTCCTGTGACTACAGTTGCACATATTATTCAGAAATTTAAGATCCATGGGACTGTAGCCAACCTCCCTGGATGTGGCTGCAGGAGGAAAATTGATGACCAATCAAAGAGACGGAAAATACGAATAGTAACAAAAGAGCCCAGAAAAACATCTAAAGAGAGTAAAGGTGAACTTTAAGATCAAGGAAGATCAGTGTCAGATCGACCATCCGTTGTTGTTTGAGCTAAAGTGGACTTCATTGGAGATGACCAAGGAGGACACCATTGTTGAAAACAAATCATAAAAAGCCAAACTGGAATTTGCCAAACTACATGTTGACAAGCCCCAAAGCTTCTGGGAGAATGTCCTACGGACAGATGAGACAAAAATGGAACTTTTTGCCAAGGCATATCAGCTCTATGTTCACAAACGGAAAATAAAGCATATCAAGAAAAGAACATTGTCCCTACTGTGAAACATGGAGGAGGCTCTGTTATGTTCTGGGGCTGCTTTGCTGCATCTGGCACAGGGTGTCTTGAATCTGTGCAGGGTACAATGAAATCTCAAGACTATCAAGGGATTCAAGAGAGAAATGTGCTGCCCAGTTTCAGAAAGCTTGGTCTCGGTCGCAGGTCATGGGTCTTGCAACAGGATAATAATAATAATAACCTAAAACACAGCTAAAAACACCCAAGAATGGATAAGAGGAACATTGGACTATTCTGAAGTGACCTTCTATAAGCCCTGACCTAAATCCTATTTGGCATCTTTGGAAGGAGCTGAAACATGCCGTCTGAAAAAGGCCCCCTTCAAGCCTGAGACAACTGGAGCAGTTTGCTCATGAGGAGTGGGCCAAAATACCTGCTGAGAGGTGCAGAAGTCTCATTGACAGTTACAGGAATCGACTGATTGCAGTGATTGCCTCAAAAGGTTGTGCAACAAAATATTAAGTTAAGGGTACCATAATTTCTGTCCAGGCCTGTTTCATGAGTTTATTTTTTTAAATAATTCTGTTGAGACATGGTTCAAAATCAATGTCTGACTTTCATTGGTAATTTTTTATAGCATTTTTATTTATTATTGCTTAGATTCAAGATTCAGGTTATTTCTGTGACCATTGTGGGTATTTCTTTCATTAACCGAGGGTACCAACAATTTTTTCCATGTGTGTATGTAGCTGCCTGAAACAGAAACATCCCTCAAATGTTCTAATTGGTCAACATTGTAACCTCACTCGATGTCTGTTGATTTTCCAAGTTTTCTTCGGTAAAAACAAGTAAATACATATTAGTCATGACTGATCATTTTACATGCTTTGCCCAGGCATTCATAGTACACACAGCAGGTGAGACTGGAACCATCTTTCTTGAAAAAAGGATATGAAATGATCAACTTTCTGCAGATGCAGTGTTTCACACTGTTTCATTTTCAGGGTCTCTGGGTCAGAGTGTGAGAGTGACCTGCAGTCTTCAGACTATCTGTGCTTTGCAGGAATCAGCAGTAGACCTGAAGTGCTCTTACTCAAACAACAACATCAAACCTCAGCAAAGCTTCTGGTTCAGCCCCAAACAGAAAGCTAAATGGAGGAATGAAGAAGATCCAGAGGATTTAGCTTTAGACTCAGACTACTCAGGACGGGTGAGCTATAAAACCAGTAGCTTCACATACAGTTCCACCTCAACTCTTACAATAAGAGAGCTGAGGGAGAGAGACTCAGGGGAATATCACCTCATGCTCATCACAGAAACCGGAGAGAAATACCCCAGCTCTACAGCGATCACTCTGACTGTTTCAGGTAAACCAGCTCAACCACAACAATCTGTTCATTTGAACTTGTGATGCTGGAATATTTAGAGCTTTATTTCCACTCAGATCTGCAGATAAAGATGATCTCTGATTCTGAGAAACAGAAATGGACCCTGAACTGTAGCACCTCCTGCAGTTTGACGGCTGAACCCCAATATTACTACTGGTACAGAAATGGACAATACTGGCACTCAACGAATGTAGAAGAGAGAGTCTGGAGTTCGTATCACTCTGACACTGCGGGAAGCTACACCTGCTCTGTTAGCGGCCATCCTGAAATCCAGTCCAGCTCAGTGTGTGAGTAATAACCTGTTCATAAGTCATTATTTACATTTACATTTACAGCATTTAGCAAACGCTCTTATCCAGAGCGACATACAAGGTTATTCATATCACAGAGGTGGGCCAATGTAGTGTTAGGAGTCTGGCCCAAGGACTCTTATTGGTGTAGCGCAGCATAGTCACCCAGACCGGGAAACGAACCCTGGTCTCCCACATGGTGTTGTAACTCAGTGGCAGGTAGTGGTGTTATCTGTTGCACCACACCAACCATGCCACGCCACGCCAACCACCATTATTAATGAATCAATCAAATCAGAAGCTGAAGCTCTTTCTCTTCTACAGGTTTCCGTGATGAGAACTGCTGGAGTGTGATCTACTCAGACAGAAGAGTCTGTGTTCTGGAGGGTTCATCAGTGGACTTTCCCTGCACTTACTCATATCCCAGTGGTCAGGCAGTTACTGAGACAGCCTGGTTTTACTCTCAGACTAAAGAGGAGGGGAAGGATCTGAGAGGGGAAGAGCAGTTTGCTGCTCGAGTGGAGTTAGTAGGGGATAAAGAGAGAATCTGCACTCTGAGAGTGAGAAATGTGAGTAAGAGTGACTCTGGAGAATATCGCTATAGATTCAGCACTAACCCTGCAGGAGGGAGCTTCTCTGGAACTCCTGGAGTTACTCTGAGAGTTACAGGTATCTGTCCAGTTACATCTGAGTGATCTTCTACTGGGTTTCCAGTTCATGTCTGAATAAAGGAAATGCTGCACTTTCTATTTCTTTAATGTTCAGATCTTCAGGTGATTCCCAGCGCTCCATCAGGAGGACAGACAGTAACTCTGACCTGTAGCTCCACCTGCACTCTGCCCAACAACCCCACCTACATCTGGTTCAAGAATGGACAGCCTGTGACCAGCAAACCCACCAGATACAACAAGCTCTACCTGGAGTCAGCACGCCCTGAGGATGTTCTCCAGTATTCCTGTGCTCTAGGTGGTAACAGTCCTGTCTCTTCCCCTTACAAACACTCACTGTAGCTACAAAGCAATGTGTTTTTGGGCAGAGCTTCAATAAACTGATTAAAGCATTGGATTATAGTTTATATGCAGTTCATGATAGAAGAGCACTGGTGTATATTTGTGATGTAATCCTAATTAAATCATTTTAACATTTGACTTCAAACAGTGTTAAATCAGATCTCAGAAATAACGTTTCAGATTCTTCTGCTGTGATTGATCATGTTACACATTATTATCATTTTTGATCGTCCTGAAGGTCCAGATGAGCGCACAGTTTTAACACTCATCGCAGTGGTAGTGGCTGTCTGTCTGGTCCTAATACTCCTAACAGGATGGATGTGGTTAAGGTTTGTCAATACCTTTCGTACATTAACTAAAATACAACTAATGCAATATTTAATAGTTTTTTGTTTATTTTTCAGAAGGAGAAAGTCCAGCTCATGTAAAGAACACAGGAGCCCTGAAGAGACTGAACAGGTGAACATGTTAAGCCCTTTGCACTAGAACCTTTACCCTGGTATGTTAGTGGTAAATAAACAGAAAGGGGTTCAGAAAGGGGTGAACCCACGATGGAGGAAGTCCTGGTAGTGTGGAGCTGGCAGATTCTGGCAGGACAGCTGTGACAATTGCCAGTAGATTAGCACAGGGCTCATCGAGAGTGTAAAAGGGGCTTTAGTGAGGAGGGACAGTGTGCCTGACACTTTATTTGTATCATGTTGGATGTGAAAGAAATTAGCAGCATTAGGACCTGAGTCATTTTGACCAGGGTCATACTGTTACGTCCTGATGACTAAGTTGGAGCATCTCCCAAACAACTTGGGGGAGCTCACGGTCAGCAGTGCTGAGAAACCCACTGACGGTGGTCTGAGGAGGGACAGACCACCAACTGGCAGCAGAAGGTCGAGGCTCAACCAAAAAGTCGACTAATGGACTTTATTTCAGTGAAAAAACTGACCAGAATCAAACCCATGTTGGAGCTTCTCACAGGATTACTTCAATAATAAGTACCAGAATCTAAAAACTAACAAAAAAAAAAGTTCTAACTCCCCAGAGCCAATTCATATACTAGAAACCCTACACTCCACAGAACACTGTCATACACACACAGCACGAGCAATTATTCTTTTATTTATATATATAAATACATTTATATATAAATTTTATACAATTTATAAAATGCAACACAACACCTTCAGAGGTCTTGCAATCTAATCGTAAAGGTATATTTAATATCCTTACATAAATGTGTAATAAAAAAATATCCTATATTATCCTGCTTACAATTACTATAACTTTCTCTCTCTGTCTCTGTCTCTGTCTCTCTCTCTCTGTTTCTCTCTCTCTCTCTCTCTAGGCCCTGGCTATGACCTCTGACTTCACGCAGAGAGAGGCTTCAGATGGTCAGGATGGCGTTCACTACGTCAGTGTTCAGTTCAAACTCTCTCACACACGGGAGGAGTCTCCTCTCTTTACCTCCACCTTATCTCTTTATGACAAAGAGGACCAGGATGTGCAGTATGCCACTGTAAAATTCAGCAGAGACAGTGCTGCCCCCTAGTGAGCAAACCCCTAATTACACCATCACTGATTTGAGCTCTTCTCAGTGTTGACTTCTTCACTCCGGGACTTTATTGCCTCATCTGATCATTATTAGGGTTCGCTTCGGGACACAGCAGAACCCAGTCAGCACAGTGTTTAGATGGAGCTGGAGACTGGAGGAGAATGGAGTGCGCTTGTTTGTCTGATCTGCTTTACAGGTAGATCCTATTATATCACCCTGCCCACCAATTCTGATTGGCTGCACTGTCCTGGACCCTTTCTCCTAATTAACACTAGATAGGGAGTCTTATTGTCTCATTTCACTTTTGTTTAGCTGAGTTACAGCAGTGTTTCACCTGGTAGCTGCCTGTGTGTTTTATTAGCTCCTGATGATCATCCCTCTTCAATAATGACTGAAGTAACAGGACCTCTCCTTCCTGCTGCAGTCTGACCCTCGACCAGGCCGTCCCAGACGCGCCCCTAATTTTGTTACAGCTGAAAGCCATCAGTCAGGAATGGTGGGTAAGAAAATATGATGGGCTCCATCTGCTTTTTTCACCTGTTTTTTATTTTTACACTTTATATGGAGAATATATGGAGGGGTCCTTTTTAGATGAAATAAACACTCATCAGACATCAGTTATCATCAAGATATCAGTGTGTGACAAATAGATCTCAGGAACCTGAAAAGGATCCATGTGCAAGACAGTTTATTAAAAGAGGAAAAAACAAAGGGCAAAGTTGTGGAGAGAAAATGGTCCAAAAAACTCAAATCTGCCAGAAAACCAAAGCAACAGGGCAACAGGGCAAAAGCAAGACAGTCCTTAAGACAGATTAAGTAAAATTAAGGAAAGTGAAAAACAACAAGACTTAGTAGGACAGACACTGGAGTTCTCCCATTACTTCACAAAGTGTGACTGAAACTGAGAGGTATAAGGAGCAGGGCAGAGTCACACTCAGGGGTTCAGGTTAGGGTTAGGATCAGGGTTAGGGTTAGGTTGTGAGTTGAGATTAAGGTTAATAAATAAAACAATTAACCTAATAATTTATATTAAAATATGAATTAATGAAACAGCCATCAATTGTAGAATGATTATAGGAGTGGGTTCTCATGTGTCCAATTTACAAACTTCAGTTTAGTTATTTTGGCCTGTGGGAGAGACTTGTTTTCTTAACATATTTGTTTGTGTAATAACAATAGAGTGGCAGACTACACATGCAGAGGGACTTCAGAGGGTTTATCCAATATTCATAATTAAGGCAGGTATCAACATACAGACAGGCAGGTATTTTGTAGAAAAAAGAAAAATATGACTGAGCTAATTGGTCCAGAAGATGGGCTTCAGGTGAGAGGTTATCTCAGGACAGTCCAAACAAGTCTAACTAGAGGACAGGAGCCACTGTTACTGAGCCTGGGTCTGCTGTGAAGAACAGGAATGCTGGCTCAGCCATCTTAAGATGGTTCTCAGCTAAATGTAATACTTTGGAAACGGCCTGGGAAGATGGAACTGGATGGTCAACTCCAGTTGTTGCCACCACGTTCACCACAGGCTAAAGGAGCCACCAGCGGTGATTTGCTATGGGGCACCACCACAGGAGAGATGACTCAGGGATCCACCATAGGCAAGGCAACTCAGAAAACCGCCACAGGTGATGTTCCAGGATTGCTCAGCAGAGCTTGGGTTGGCAAATGAAGGGCAGGTATTGGTTTTTCAGAGCCTAAAGAGAAGATAATGGTCAGCCAGTGCTCTTCATTGCACTGGGTGGCACCTTAAATGCAAGCATGGATCAGGCAGTGATCTCCAATGCTCTAGTGATCTCCATTGGACCTGTCATAGGGACCACGGCCATAGGGACCTGTCACTCTGACAAAGGGACTGGCACATGAGTGGGACTTCTGTGAGGATTGGACTTTACCCTTGGATTGGTTAACTTACACATAATTACACATATTTGTTCTGGAATTTCTTCTAGGCTTGACCCTCAGCTAGAAGAGGAAACATTCCAAGGAATTTTGGGAATGGGATATCCCGTTCATATGCTAGTTTCTGTGTCACTGAAGGGGGTGCACTGTCTGGCCTTTGGACCTAGCACTGCCATAGGGACCTTCCCCACCTCCAGCAACTTGGTGGCCTTGCATAAAAGGCTCATGTGTAAATCACCCATCCCAAGGCAGAACTCAGAGGCAGGAACACGACAAAAGCCCCTTTGACCTCATTAGACGGTAAAGACTCAATGAAATGTCTTTAAAGTGTCTGTAAACAACAGAACACAGTCTACCCAGTCTTTTGTGACCCATCTGTTTAGTTTTGTCTGGGCTCTTGTTTGGTCTGTGTTCATTGTGGTTTGTGTTCTTGTTCCCTGGTCCTGTCTTGTTTCCTTTCTGTTCTTTACCTGGTCTAGTTCCTGCACCTGAAGCTGGAGTGGTGTTGATTTTACACCCTTGGAGGGGTGCGTTGAAGAAATTAGCCATAGGATAAGAAATCATTTAAAACTGGAAACAAAACATTATAACTTCATTGTTTCTTGGCAATGTTATGCAAAGCTTCTCCAACCTCTAAACAGTAGCTATGACAGAGCATACTAATGGGCTAAGCCCAGAGAGGGATGGTACAGGATCTGTGCTGAGAGATCCCAACACAGCATTCAGGGCTTTCTGTTCTTATGAGGGCCGGTTACATTCTGGAACATACAAGAACATTTAAATCACATACAGAACCAAATACACTCTACAGGAAAACCCTTAAAACACACAGAACACACTTACTCTCAGAGTGTCGTAATCAGAGGACAAGGTTGCAGGGTCCAAGAAGGAGTACAGGTCATTGGAAGAGCCTCCAACCTGCTGGAGACAAAACACATTAACTAAACACACTCTGCAGGATGAACACACTGAGACACACAGACAGAAGTAAAGACTGCAGTCCTGCTGCCAGAGTGTCGTAATCAGAGGAAGATGTGAGTATGTGTTACTGGGAGAATCTGCAATCTGCAAGACTATGCTTACTCTCAGAGTGTCGTAATCAGAGGATGTGGTGATGGGGTTTAGAGCTGCGTATGTGTCATCGACAGGGTTCAGAGTCTTTTAGAGAGAGAAGAGGAGAACATCAACTTCAGTTTTTATCACAATCTAAATCAGATTTATTGGCCAAGTATGTTCACACACACACAAGGAATCAGTTTCCGGTTAGTGTCGTGTAGTCATGTTAGTGTCTCTCTAGTATTAACAATATACAGCTACTCTACATATCATTTACAGACAATACACAATATACAATATACAGCTACTCTACATATCATTTACAGACAGCACACAATATACAATATACAGCTACTCTACATATCATTTACAGACAATACACACTATACAATATACAGCTACTCTACATATCATTTACAGACACTACACAATATACAATATACAGCTACTCTACATATCATTTACAGACAATACACACTATACAATATACAGCTACTCTACATATCATTTACAGACACTACACAATATACAATATACAGCTACTCTACATATCATTTACAGACACTACACACTATACAATATACAGCTACTCTACATATCATTTACAGACAATACACAATATACAATATACAGCTACTCTACATATCATTTACAGACAATACACAATATACAATATACAGCTACCCTACATATCATTTACAGACAATATACAATATACAGCTACTCTACATATCATTTACAGACAATATACAATATACAATATACAGCTACTCTACATATCATTTACTGGCAGTACCCAATATACAATATACAGCTACTCTACATATCATTTACTGGCAGTACCCAATATACAATATACAGCTACTCTACATATCATTTACAGACACTACACACTATACAATATACAGCTACTCTACATATCATTTACAGACACTACACAATATACAATATACAGCTACTCTACATATCATTTACAGACACTACACAATATACAATATACAGCTACTCTACATATCATTTACAGACACTACACACTATACAATATACAGCTACTCTACATATCATTTACAGACACTACACAATATACAATATACAGCTACTCTACATATCATTTACAGACAATACACAATATACAATATACAGCTACTCTACATATCATTTACAGACAATACACAATATACAATATACAGCTACTCTACATATCATTTACAGACAGTACACAATATACAATATACAGCTACTCTACATATCATTTACAGACAATACACAATATACAATATACAGCTACTCTACATATCATTTACAGACACTACACAATATACAATATACAGCTACTCTACATATCATTTACAGACAGTACACAATATACAATATACAGCTACTCTACATATCATTTACAGACAGTACACAATATACAATATACAGCTACTCTACATATCATTTACAGACAATACACACTATACAATATACAGCTACTCTACATATCATTTACAGACACTACACAATATACAATATACAGCTACTCTACATATCATTTACAGACAATACACAATATACAATATACAGCTACTCTACATATCATTTACAGACAATACACACTATACAATATACAGCTACTCTACATATCATTTACAGACACTACACAATATACAATATACAGCTACTCTACATATCATTTACAGACACTACACACTATACAATATACAGCTACTCTACATATCATTTACAGACAATACACAATATACAATATACAGCTACTCTACATATCATTTACAGACAATACACAATATACAATATACAGCTACCCTACATATCATTTACAGACAATATACAATATACAGCTACTCTACATATCATTTACAGACAATATACAATATACAATATACAGCTACTCTACATATCATTTACTGGCAGTACCCAATATACAATATACAGCTACTCTACATATCATTTACTGGCAGTACCCAATATACAATATACAGCTACTCTACATATCATTTACAGACACTACACACTATACAATATACAGCTACTCTACATATCATTTACAGACACTACACAATATACAATATACAGCTACTCTACATATCATTTACAGACAATACACAATATACAATATACAGCTACTCTACATATCATTTACAGACACTACACACTATACAATATACAGCTACTCTACATATCATTTACAGACACTACACAATATACAATATACAGCTACTCTACATATCATTTACAGACAATACACAATATACAATATACAGCTACTCTACATATCATTTACAGACAATACACAATATACAATATACAGCTACTCTACATATCATTTACAGACAGTACACAATATACAATATACAGCTACTCTACATATCATTTACAGACAATACACAATATACAATATACAGCTACTCTACATATCATTTACAGACACTACACAATATACAATATACAGCTACTCTACATATCATTTACAGACAGTACACAATATACAATATACAGCTACTCTACATATCATTTACAGACAATATACAATATACAGCTACTCTACATATCATTTACAGACACTACACAATATACAATATACAGCTACTCTACATATCATTTACAGACAGCACACAGCACACAGAGAACAGTAGTACACACAGTACACACAGACTACACCAGCACATTTCTATACGGGGAGCTTTACAGTGTTCTTCACAGAACAGCAGTCTGCAGCTCTATACAGATTAAATACTGTGTTACACAGCAGAGGACATGTGTGAGATGAGTGATGGTGCAGTAATGCAGGAACTGTAGGATAAGAGTGATGAGAGTGTATCAGTAATATCTACAGCCTGTAGCTGATGATGGTGATCAGCTGTTGAAGACGCTGATGGTCTGAGGGTAAAAACTGTTCCTCTGTCTGACCATCTGAGTGGACACAGTTCTGTAGCGTCTGCCAGACGGGAGCAGCTGGAGGAGGTAGTGACCAGGGTGCGAGGAGTCTGTAAGGATTTTCTCTGCCAGTTTTCTGGTTCTTGACTACAGTATCTGGTTCTGTGACTGTAGTGCCATCTGCAAACTTCAGGAGTTTAACAGATGGGTCATCAGAGGTGCAGTCATTAGTGTAGAGAGAGAAGAGCAGTGGGGAGAGAACACATCCTTACTGAGCTCCAATGTTGACAGTCTGTGTGCAGGACATGACTTTCCCCAACTGCACCTGCTGCTTCCTGCCTGTCAGGAAGCTGGTGATCCACTGACTCATGGCAGGTGAAACAGTGAGCTGGGAGATTCTTGTTCAGCGTTCTCATTATCATTTTGACCCCATGGGATGAGATCTTGTGTGGGACCCCAGATCGAGGGAGATTAGCAGTGGTCTTGTATGTCTTCCATTTTCTTACAATTGCTCCCACAGTTGATTGATTCACACCAGCCTGCTGCCTATTGTAGATTCACTTTTCCCAGCCTGGCGCAGGTCTACAGTTTTCTTCCTGGTGTCCTTCGACAGCTCTTTGGTCTTGGTCATGGTTAAGTGTGGAGTCTGACTGTTTAAGTCTGTGGACAGGTGTCTTTTATACAGATAACAAGGTCAAACAGGTGCCATTAATACAGGTAATGAGGAGGACAGAAGAGCTTCTTACATAAGAAGCTACACGTCTATCAGAGCCAGAAATCCTGCTTGTTTGTGGGTGACCAAATACTTATTTTCCACCATAATTTACAAATAAATTCTTTACAAATCCTACAGTGTGATTTCCTTTATTTTTTCCTCATTGTGTCTCTCATAGTTGAAGTGTACCTATGATGAAAATTACAGACCTTTCTAAATAGGAGAACCTGCGCAATCAGTGGCACAAAAAATGGATTCCTGTCTCCATTTCTGTAGGCTTCTCCTTTAGCCTGAAAAAGCTGACTTAGCTAAGTTGTGAACCATGGGTTATTGCTGAATGTACAGAAGGTCCTGGTTGCTGATGTACAGTGTCACACAAAAACACTCCAATCAGTGCAGTCAAAACAGTCCTGCAGTTCTTGCTTTGCTTCTCTGGTCCACGTTTTCACTGTCTTCACTACAGGCTTTGCAGATTTAAGTTTCTGCTTGTAGGTTGGAATCAGATGAATCAGTAATCAGTGTCCCAAAGCTGCATGGGGGACAGAGCTATGGGCATCCTTCAGTACAGTGTAACAGTGGTCTAGTGTGTTAATATCCCTGGTGGGACAGTTACAGTGTATGACAAAAGTGAGTACACCCCTCACATTTATATAACAGTGTAAATTTATTCTTCCCTCAAAATAACTCAATATACAGCCATTAATGTCTAAACCACCCGCAACGAAAGTGAGTAGTAGTGAAAGTTCCTGAAGTGTCAATATTTTGTGTGGCTGCCATTATTTTCCAGAACTGCCTCAACTCTCCAGGGCATGGAGTTTACCAGAGCTTCACAGGTTGCCACTGAAATGCTTTTCCACTCCTCCATGATGACATCACGGAGCTGGCGGATATTCCAGACTTTGCGCTAGACTTCCGCTTGAGGACGCCCCAAAGATGTTCTACTGGATTTAGGTCTGGAGACATGCTTGGCCAGTCCATCACCTTTACCCTCAGCCTCTTTAATAAAGTAGTGGTCGTCTTAGAGGTGTGTTTGGGGTCATTATCATGCTGGAACACTGCCCTGTGACCCAGTTTCCGGAGGGAGGGGATCATGCTCTGCTTCAGTATTTCAGAGTACATATTGGAGTTCATGTGTCCCTCAATGAAATGTAACTCCCCAACACCTGCTGCACTCATGCAGCCCCAGACCATGGCATTCCCACCACCATGCTTGACTGTAGGCATGACAAACTTATCTTTGTACTCCTCACTTAATTGCCGCCACACATGCTTGAGACCATCTGAACCAAACAAATTAATCTTGGTCTCTCTAATCTTGTGGGCTTTCTTGTGTACAGACTTCAGAAGAGGCTTCCTTTTGGGGTGACAGCCATGCAGACCAGTTTGATGTAGTGCGTGGGGTATGGTCTGAGCATTGATAGGCTGACCCCCCACCTCTTCAATCTCTGCAGCAATGCTGACAGCACTTCTGCACCTATCTTTCAAAGACAGCATTTGGATGTGACGCTGAGCACGTGCACTAAGCTTCTTTGGACAACCAACGCGAGGTCTGTTCTGAGTGGACCCTGCTCTTTTAAAATGCTGGATGATCTTGGCCACTGTGCTGCAGCTCAGTTTCAGGGTGGTGGCAATCTTCTTGTAGCCTTGGTCATCTTCATGTAGCGCAACAAGTCATCTTTTAAGATCCTCAGAGAGTTCTTTGCCATGAGGTGCCATGTTGGAACTTTCAGTGAGCAGTATGAGAGAGTGTGAGAGCTGTACTACAAAATTGAACACATCTGCTACCTATGCACACCTGGGACCTAGTAACACTAACGAGTCACATGACATTTTGGAGGAAGACCTGTTACGAAGTCCAGGGACACATGGGACCACGGACGAGCCGGAGTCGGCAATGGATGTAAGCCCCCTCAAGCCAGTGCCTCCATTCCTCCAGAGCCAGCTTCACGGCAAGGAGCTCCCTGTCCCCAATGGGATAGTTGCGTTCCGCCGGGGTTAGCCTGTGGGAGTAGAACGCACAGGAATGGAGCTTTTTACCTGGCCCCAGGCGTTTGGACAGGACCGCACCTACACCCACATCAGAGGCATCTACCTCGACAACAAATGGCTCATTGGGGTCCGGTAGCTGTAAGACCGGGGGTGAGGTCAACCTCACTTTAATCTCCATGGACCAACGAAAGGGGCCTGGGGTCTTTCGAGTCAGGGCAGTGAGGGGAGCCAACGGCCTGAATCTTGGTTGGATCCATTTGAAGGGTGCCTTTGGAGATTATGAACCCCAGGAACGACACAGTCTCTGTGTGGAACACAGACTTCTTCAACTTGATGAAAAGACGGTTCTCCAAGAGCAGTTGGAGGACTCGCCTGACGTGTCCCACGTGTTCCTCCAGGGACTGGCTGTATATTAATATGTCATCGAGGTAGACATATACGAAGCGGTCCAAGGCCTCCTGTAACACATCGTTGATAAGACACTGGAAAACCGCTGGGGCATTCATAAGGCCAAAAGGCATGACTCGATACTCATAATGCCCTGTAGGGGTGATGAAAGCAGTTTTCCACTCATCCCCCTGTTGTATGCGGACCAGGTGGTAGGCACTGCGTAGGTCCAGTTTGGTGATGCCTGCTGCAGTGCCTTGTGACCCAGACAGGCCCCCTGACAATGTGGCCCCCAAGCATAGACTGAGCGGGTTGTCCAATCTATTCATGGGTTGTGGAGTTCCAACCAGGGGTAGCCCAGCACCAACTGCAGATGAGGTGCCTGAGTCAGGTACAATTCCACCTGCTCAGTGTGCGCCCCAATCCGCAGTGTTATCACTTGGGTGCGATGGGTCACAGGACCAGATCCCACAATCCTCCCATCTATGGCATGGGTAGTGGGCGTTCCAGGGGGTCCACGGGAAGGCCGAGACTAGCAACCAGTGAGCTGTCCACAAAATTGCCTGCAGCCCCAGAATCCACAAAGGCTGTCAGTGATTTATGTTGGGAGGTCCAGGCTAGAGTAACCGGTAGGTGAAGTCCTGAGATGGAGGATGCCAAATGGTCTAAGGCCGGGGTCCCCCGCTCGGGTTAGACCCTCTCGTTTCCCGACTTACGAAGGACTGTCTTAGACCTGTTCCCCGGGACAGGTCCGGGTGGTAGATGGTCAGGTAACCGGGCACCTCCCAGTTGCATGGGCTCAGGAGCCTCCTGTGGTGGGGGTTCCCAAGTGGGACTGACTGGCTGCTGGTGCCAAAAACCTGTAGCACGAGGGTTACGTGCTCTTTCTCTGGCTCTCTGACATATGCGGTTGTCCAGGCGGATGCACACGTCATAGAGGTCAGTGAGCGTAGAGGGTAGGTTACGAGTGGCCAGCTCGTCTTTCATCTTGCCATTGAGACCTTGCAGAAAGATCGGCCTCAAGGCCTCTTCACCCCAAGCACTCTCTGCTGCCAGAGTGCGAAAGTCTATAGCATATTCTGCTACAGAGCGTGCACCCTGGGTGAGGTCTAGCAGCCGTGGGCCAGCGTCTCTGCCCTCTAATGGCTGGTAAAACGTCTGATGTAATGCCTTAGTGAACGCCTGAGCAGTGAGGCAGTCAGGAGAGTTCTGCTCCCACAGGGCCGTAGCCCACGCTAGAGCTTGGTCCGTGAGCAGTGACACCATGTAGGCCACTTTGGAGCGCTCTGTGGGGAACCGGGAAGGTTGCTGCTCGAATGTGAGACTGCATTGCAGCAGGAATCCTCTGCATTTGTCTGATTCCCCAGTGTAACGCTCAGGTGTAACCAAGTGGGCCTCATGTCCAACCATGGCTACGTCAGGAGGAAGGAGTGGGACCGGCTGTGCAGCAGTCTCAGGGTGGGCCTGTGTGGCCTCAGCCTGAACTGTAACCAGCTGGTTCAACCGCTCTGTGATCGCCAATAGCAGCTGCTCATGGCGGCCGATGGCCATGCCTTGATTTTGCAAAGCTTAATTGGCGCCAACTCTGAGTCCATTGTTGGTCGCACCTTTCTGTTCACAACTTTTCACTTTTCTCTTTTCACTTTTCACTTTTCTCTTTTCTGTTCGCAACTTAAACCCACTGTTACCATTCGCCCCTCTACAAAGGTGCAATGGGAAAGTGTGTTTGGCTGGGTGTATTTATACCGTGCCACACAGGTGGGTCTGGTCAGCGTTGATTACCGCTGGGAATTCTGGGGCTTGGAGTTCTTTGCTCCAACCCCACCATCTTTCCTACTTTGCTGGCCGGGCCCCCTGCTGGTGGCAGGCGGTACATGCTGCCTGCTCACAGAGGCGACCACTCATGGCGCTATCTTATGGCGCTATGACGTATATTCAGCAGCAGCTTCACAGGAACATCTTCATCATAAACAGAGAACGTAGAAATTCCTCTCAGTACCTGAACATCTGCTTTTATCTCTGCTCTTCTCTTCCTCCTGATCACACACCTCCACATCAGTCCTGTCATCAGTATTAGAGCCAGAAAGACGGCCACGCCCACCATGATGAGCTTCATCACTGTGCTGTCCTCTGAACCTTCAGGAGTTTTAGGAATGAATCAGGAACAATGAAATAAACATACACACACACACACACACATATATGTATATACTATATGTAGTCAGTATTTCTCATTTCTGTGATGATGGTGTGGGTAAAGTGCTGTTTTGGAGAGAAACATGTCTGGATTATAAAGAACTGAAAGAACCACCTAGAGCACAGGAATACTGGAGAACATCCTCAGGGCGTGCTGACTCCAGGTAGAGCTTGTTGTATCTGGTGGGTTTGCTGGTCACAGGCTGTCCATTCTTGAACCAGATGTAGGTGGGGTTGTTGGGCAGAGTGCAGGTGGAGCTACAGGTCAGAGTTACCGTCTGTCCTCCTGATGGAGCGCTGGGAATCACCTGAAGATCTGAACATGAAAGAAATAGAAAGTGCAGCATTTCCTTTATTCAGACATGAACTGGAAACCCAGTAGAAGATCACTCAGACGTAACTGGACAGATACCTGTAACTCTCAGAGTAACTCCAGGAGTTCCAGAGAAGCTCCCTCCTGCAGGGTTAGTGCTGAATCTATAGCGATATTCTCCAGAGTCACTCTTACTCACATTTCTCACTCTCAGAGTGCAGATTCTCTCTTTATCCCCTACTAACTCCACTCGAGCAGCAAACTGCTCTTCCCCTCTCAGATCCTTCCCCTCCTCTTTAGTCTGAGAGTAAAACCAGGCTGTCTCAGTAACTGCCTGACCACTGGGATATGAGTAAGTGCAGGGAAAGTCCACTGATGAACCCTCCAGAACACAGACTCTTCTGTCTGAGTAGATCACACTCCAGCAGTTCTCATCACGGAAACCTGTAGAAGAGAAAGAGCTTCAGCTTCTGATTTGATTGATTCATTAATAATGAGTTATGAACAGGTTATAACTCACACACTGAGCTGGACCGGATTTCAGGATGGCTGCTAACAGAGCAGGTGTAGCTTTCAGAAGCAGGAATGTATACAATTGTCTGATGTTCATATGTTGAGTATGTATGTTGTCCATTTCTGTACCAGTAGTAATATTGGGGTTCAGCCGTCAAACTGCAGGAGGTGCTACAGTTCAGGGTCCATTTCTGTTTCTCAGTATCAGAGATCATCTTCATCTGCAGATCTGAGTGGAAATAAAGCTCTAAATATTCCAGCATCACAAAGTTCTTCAAATGAACAGATTGTTGTGGTTGAGCTGGTTTACCTGAAACAGTCAGAGTGATCGCTGTAGAGCTGGGGTATTTCTCTCCAGTTTCTGTGATTAGCATGAGGTGATATTCCCCTGAGTCTCTCTCCCTCAGCTCTCTTATTGTAAGAGTTGAGGCTGAGCTGGATGTGCTGTAGCTCACCCGTCTTGCGTAGTCTGAGTCTAAAGCTAAATCCTCTGGATCTTCTTCATTCCTCCATTTAGCTTTCTGTTTGGGGCTGAACCAGAAGCTTTGCTGAGGTTTGATGGTGATGTTTGAGAAGGAGCACTTCAGGTCTACTGCTGATTCCTGCAGAGCACAGATAGTCTGAAGACTGCAGGTCACTCTCACACTCTGACCCAGAGACCCTGAAAATGAAACAGTGTGAACCAGGAGTTTTCAGGAATCCCACCAATATAATATACAAGTTTATCACATCTGCCTAATATAATTGAAATAGAAATAGAATTGAAATACTTCAGTGTTGTTATGGGCAGCTAACCCTTATTGTAGCATCAGCCAAACAACACATCTTCACAAATTCCACAGCATTTTCAGAGCCTCTCCTTCAGTACCCCTCCTGGTGTTACACTACATATAAAAAAACATCAATTGAATAAAAGCAAAAGAATAATCCTACCCTTAATGTTCATCAGGATGATCAGTGATAGGATTCCACATTTTATGCTCATGGTTCCAGTTGTGCTGATCCTTCAAATCCCTTAATGCAAAATTAAATATTTAACACATACCAGATTTCATACCAGAGACAGGTACAAGCAATGTTTCTCTATTTATTTTTGTGATGTTTGTATTCACCCCTGTTCGTTTCCGTGTATATTGAAGAGTGTTTTTATTTGGACTGATTATTTTGTCATAGGATTCCCTGTTAATTAAGCATAGCTCAGTGAATTAAACCTGATGCTCACAGAGGTAAAATGATACTTCATGTTTATTAACACTGAGTGGTATAACAGAAACAAGACCATCATCCAGCCAGAGATTCCACAGACAAAGCACAGCCATGGGCAGAAAAAGAGAAATAAACAAAATAAACAAAATAAACTAAAAACAAAACAAGGTCAGAAACAAAGAATTATTGAAACCTAGCAAACAAATCCAAAAACTAAGAGGGAAAAACAACAGGTATAAACCCACAGAAATGGAACCAGACAGAGGTGTTATGAATTAGTACTGTATTAGTATTAGTACTCAGGTGAAGGGTGTAATCAGGGTGAGGGAGTAATCATTGGCTAATGGCATTTCTCATCACTGGTCATGCCTTTCAGTTTATGTAATGCCCCCTCAGTGTTCCAGGCTTTGATTAGCAGTATGTGATAGATCAGTTTGTAATCATGTACTTTGATGATATACTGTTCTACTCACCTGATTTTGAAACTTTGGTTCAGCATGTGTGTTAATTAGTTAAAGCTGAAAAATGAGAGTTCCACCTGTCTTTCACTTCCTTTTTTGGGATACAGTATTAGTTCAGAGGGGGCGCTCTCCCAACACAGTGCTACACTACAGTGGTACATTACCTGGGCTCTAGCTGATGCCCAAGGATGAGACTTGTAGACTTGTAGAATTATTATATAGCATGTTAGCCAATATTCATAGGTTTGTAGTTTCTTGTTCAGTACGCTCCCAGAGTACCAAGAACCTTTCCAGCAGGTAAACTTGTGCCCTTACCAGTACCATTATGGCCTAAGTCACATAGTCTGGGGATGAAAAAAGGTGCAAATTTGGCAGCAGCAGAAGTGAAATGTAAAATATTGAGAGATTACACGTCTCAGCCTCTCTGGGAAAGTTTGTGCCAAAGAACTGGAAAGGAGTGAGTAATAGTTCTAATAGTTGAACTTTATATTCAGGAGTATCAATTCAGATTCTGTCTTTTCCTTAGAACAATGGACCAGCTTTTCACTCTCTCTCAGATGGTTGAGGGGGGAATCACCACCCCAGTAGGAGATAATGCAAAAATGATAAGGGGCATTACATAGCCTAAAAGCATGACCAGGTATTCATAGTGTCCGCTAGTGATGAAAAACAATGTTATTATTTGATTTATATTCTTCTTCTTCATCATCTGTCACTTATTTTGTCCCACATTTTTGTCCCTCCAACTCCAACTTATTTGGTCTGATGGGATGTGGGCCTGTATACAGATCATACACTGCCATACAGTTTTGATGTAGATGTAAATTCACCTTTCTAGTTATATTCTGTTCTATTTGATGTGAACTCAAATATGATTGATGTTGGTGTTGGCTTTGTGACAGATAAGGTGAGGAATCTACTGTATCTCAGCAACAGATTTTTGAATAAAGCACAGTTTGTCTTTGTTGTGTGTGAAGCTCTAAAACTGTTCTGTGCTGCTAGGAAGAGTCCATCAGCTCTACTGGACAAGGCAGTGGCTGAAGGGAATTTAACACACTCTTAAGAAGTCACTTGGTGTGAAAGGGCTTTAGTGCCTCTCTGTATTAAAAGCTTTTCCTGCTGATGTTTCGAAGCAGGACGTGCTGCTGTTTATTTACTTGTGGTGTGGTGACATCCTTTACTGGCTTTGTTCACTACCTTACTGTGGATCATCCTGAAGCTACTCCTGCCCACCTTCATCACTGCACAAGATCATGTTGGGACATGAGACTAAACCTGACCACTGCACAGGTTCTGTAGAAACACCTGACTGCACTCATTATTCACAGATTCACAATATTCACCATGAAGCTGTGTGAAATACAGAGCAGAATAGTCTAGCCAGTGAATTGACTGGTACCAGTGCAGAGGGAAATCAGCAGTCCTGTGAGGGAAAACCTTTCTCAAAGTGCTCAAACCTTTAAACCTTGCTGAGCTTGAAGCAGGTTTAGAAGTGAACTGATGCAGACAATGACCACGGGGTCCAAACCTTAAAATAGATCACATACAGAACAGCCCTGGTAAAAAACACAGAACTTACCTTCTGCTGGGAAGATTCTCACTGTTTTATACCGTCTGGTAAGAGTGAGAGACTGTGTAAGAGTGAGAGACTGTATAAGAGAGCATGTATAAATATGTGCTCAGTCCAATTCTAACTTCCTTCCACTTCCTGTGTAAAATGATGTTTTAGTAAAAAGTTTTTCCTGCAGTTTTTATTTACTGCTGTTTTTAGCATTAATGAGCATTATGTTAATTAGATAATAAGTCATTTTTACAATAATTTTACATAAAAAGGTAAGCTTTGATGGCTTTGAACAATGTTAACTGCTGCAGCTGCTTCTATTTTTAATCCAACATTAACCCAAACATGAGTGACACAGGAAATGTGAAGGTGTGTGGTGATCTTTTGAACAAGCAACGGACCTCAGTTTGATATAGACCAAAGATCACCTCAATCACTTTAAACTATAAACAGAACCTGAACGGGACTAACAAAATGGTGAACACAACAAACCTGGGACTGGGAGGAGTCGGGAGCTGAGCTAGATACAAAGGGGGGAAAACCAAAAGGGAACCTGAATGCAAACCTACAGGCAGAGCCTGAGCGAAGGGGCAGTAACATAAACAGAGGCTAGAGCCGTGCTCTATAAACAAAAGAGGGGAGCTGGGGAACCAGCCGCTAGACCAAACAGCAAACGGCCTAACCTGAATAAGCAGCGTGCTGCCATTAACATGGGTTGCCTTGCTTGAGCGTGGATCGCCTGGAAACCTGGACAGGAAGCGAGCGTGCCTTGCTTGCCACGAGAGTTGACGGGACGCCTACTCCTGAACGTGAGTCGAGAACTAGAGCTGACCTGAACACGCCGGTAATGCTGGAGTCAATTCTCAGCAGAGTGGTATTACTAGGAGTGGTATTAAAACAAAATATATAAAATGTATGTATACACAGAATAAGGGATAAGGGGTGGTATTTACAAACATAGAACATAAATTATTATACAGATATACAGTAAGAGAGCTACAGTGGGCAAAAAAGTATTTAGTCAGTCACCAATTGTGCAAGTTCTCCCACTTAAAAAAATGAGAGAGGCCTGTAACTGACATCATAGGTAGACTCAACTATGAGAGACAAAATGAAAAAGAAAAATTCTGAGAATCACATTGTCTGATTTTTAAAGAATTTATTTGCAAATAATGGTGGAAAATAAGTATTTGGTCAATAACAAACAAGCAAGATTTCTGTCTGTCACAGACCTGTAACTTCTTCTTTAAGAGGCTTCTCTGTCCTCCACTCATTACCTGTATTAATGGCACCTGTTTGAACTGGTTAACAGTATAAAAGACACCTGCCCACAACCTCAAACAGTCACACTCCAAACTCCACTATGGAGAAGACCAAAGACCTGTTGAAGGACACCAGAAACAGAACTGTAGACCTGCACCAGGCTGGGAAGACTGAATCTGCAATAGGCAGCAGCTTGGTGTGAAGAAATCTACTGTGGAGCAATAATCAGAAAATGGGAGACCTACAAGACCACTGCTAATCTCCCTCCATCAGGGGCTCCACGCAAGATCTCAGCCCGTGGGGTCAAAATGATCACAAGAACGGTGAGCAGAAATCCCAGAACCACACGGGGGGACCTAGTGAATGACCTGCAGAAAACTGGGACCAACGTTACAAAGGCTACCGTCAGTAACACACTACGCCGCCAGGGACTCAGATCCTGCAGTGCCAGACGTGTTCCCCTGCTTAAGCCAGTACAGATCCGGCCCATCTGAAGTTTGCTAGAGAGCATTTGGATGTTCCGGAAGAGTTTTGGGAGAATGTCTTATGGGCAGATGAAACCAAAGTAGAACTGTTTGGTACAAACACAACTCGCTGTGTTTGGAGGAGAGTGAATGCTGAGTTGCATCCAAAGAACACCACACCAACTGTGAAGCATGGGGGTGGCAACATCATGCTTTGGGGCTGTTTCTCTGCAAAGGGACTAGGACGACTGGTCCGTGTACATGACAGAATGAATGGGGCAGAGTATTGTGAGATTTTGAGTGCAAACCTCCTTCCATCAGCAAGGGCATTGAAGATGAAACGTGGCTGGGTCTTTCAGCATGACAATGATCCCAAGCACACTGCCTTATAGAATCTCACAAATACACACACACAGAATTTCACAAATACACACACACACTCACACGCCACTTAGTCTGCCAGGCTGGTCTGTTCTAGAGCGGTTCTATATGTAATCAGTATGAGGAACACAGTTCTCAAAATGTGCTCAAATGCTTTGGAGATCAAGTGGATCTGCTCGCTTCTGAACCCGACCGGATCTCTGGGATATTTTAAGGTGATTTTATTTAGTAACTGAAGAAGTGCTGTACAAAGGTAGAGCTGTATAGATTACCCAGCTCCCCCTGCCTTTAGCTACAGTCAGTAATATTACATGTTTACTTAAAGACCGTCAGCACAGTCTGCTGCAGGAGAAGCGTCTCAAGATTAAACAGACCAACGATAAAAGACTCCAAAATAACTGGAAAACAGTCTTTATTTCCATAACATCCCTAATCAGACAAATATGAATATATAGAACAAACTGCAAAATACAGAAAAGAAAACAATAAGCTTTTAATCTTTAATATAGATTTAAGTGGTTTTAACTCATATGTGCATATTAATAACAAAACTTCTCACTAAAAGAACAGTGACCACAAAAAACTTGTCTGTCTGCTTTGCATCTGGATCTTCACCTGTGTGTCTCCATTACCCTTTTTATCGATTTTCACTTTGTGGTCTGTTTTCTGAGAACCCTGTTCTCATTAAAAACATCTAATTCCCTTTATCTGTTAGTAGGACAAAAAAGCAATAAATCTGGGATGTCCAGCTATTTCTGAAGGCCAAAGTAAAATGTTTGCAATGGAAAAATAATGGCCGCTTTACTGGACGCCGTCTTGGCTTTACTGGGTGCGCTGGGCGCCGACTTGAGTTCAGAGGGTGCGATGCATGCAGACGACAACGCCAACCACTCTGGACCCGTAAACCCACCCCGACGCTAAATTACCAGACCAGTCTGCCTTCCAGGCCCGGCAGCTAAACCCCCAGCTCTCTGTGACTCGGTGGGGGTAGGGCGACCTGGGAGCTGGTCGAGCCTGATGGCGAGCGTTATAAGCTCATCCAGCTCATGCGACTCACCTCGGCACGCCAACTCCTGCTGCAAACGGGGGGCAAGCCCGTTGCAGAACTGGGCAACCAGCACGGCGTGACTCCACCCACTATGCACAGCTAAGGGGTGGAACTCCAGCGCATAGTGGGCTACCGGCCTGCTGCCCTGCTCCAGCCACAGCAACAGGTCGCCCGGCGTGAGCCCCCCTCGAGCTCCTCCCAGGTGGCAGTGGCCCAATCCAGAGCTTCTCCAGCGAGACAGGATACAAGAAAGGCGACCTTCGCCTGGTCAGTGCTGGTTCCTTGACTACATAAATAAACCGAGCACTGAAACAAGAACCCCTCGCAAAGCTCAGGATCGCCTGAATACGTATCCGGAATGTCCATCGGATACGGACTAGTGAGTTGTCTGGGAGAAACAATTGGCTTCGTGAGCCTCTGGATGTCACCCACTAGTTGGGCGACTAGCTGCCGTTGGTTCGCCTGTTGCTGCCTCAGGCGACCAATGGCCTCAGAAACACTCTGTAGAGAGTGCTGCTGCTGCCCCAGGACTTGTCCTTGGGCGCGAGCAGCTAGATCTCTGGCATCCATCCCCGCTGTTCGGGGGTATTCAGCCGAGAATTCTGTCATGATCCACTGGGTCTGACAAGAACGGGTGAACAAAGAAGAACAGAAACAACAACCGTGACAACCAAGAGGGGCAAAACAAAAGAACACACCTGGGGCTGGCGAGGCACTAGGGCTGTGCTAGCTGCCGGGGCTGAGCCTGAACCGCTATACGGAAACATAAACCACCAGGCTGAGCCTGGGAAAAACTCTCAACTGAGAGGAAAGAGGTGCGCTAGTCAGGCGCGCTGAACTTACACGACTCGTGGGAGTGGGGAGTCAGCCGCCAAACCCAGATGACCAAACCGGTCCGACGGAGTGGAAGCTACCTGCCAGAACGAGCGGACGAGTTGCTCACTACCGGAGCTCCTGAACCTGAACACGCTAAAACCGTGAAGCCTGGCGAGATCGCCGCAGACCTGCAGTAGCCCCCAAACAGACCCTGAGAATAACACTGCCTAGCTAGTTAGCTTGCTATGCTCAACTAGCTACGGCCAGAAGAGTCCTCTAGACACAGACAGACTCACAGACTAGACCGGTGAACACTGAGTACTCAAGGTTAGCTGAGTATCCTGAGTGCATTGGTTACACTAAGAGTAATTCTCGGCCCGCCAGCTGACACTAGCCCTACTTAAATACACCAGCCCACAGGTGATACACATTCACCAAACGATGAACGGGCATGAGACACAGATCACAAAAACACAAAATGGTGACGGTGAATATCAAAATAAGAGTCTGTGTCAACATAAAAGTCCAGAACATAACATAACCATGAAGGGGGAGTTCATGATCGCCTTGTGAGCCACGTCCTGGGACCGCCCCAGGGGCGGGTGCGGCGGCGCGGGCGTGACAGTTTAAAAGACTAATTATATTCATATTTAATAATAAATTTTTAAAACTAGACACATTTGCTTCTGAAATAGTTTAGTTTACAGTTGTAAAATCAGAGTTTCTAAAATGATATGATTGATTGATTGATGATTGATGAATGATTAATATTTTTTATTATATAGTGATTATATAGAAACCTACTTGCTCTGATTGGTCAGTGAGGCTGTGGGGTTCGGGCAACTTTCTGGTGGGAAAAATGAATGTTCTTACTGACCATCTTCGGGCAGACCTGCCCAGTCTTGATAAGCTATGGTACAGTGCAGCTCCACAGCAGTAGCCATTTAAACAGGACATTAACTGCTTGCATTTTATAATGAATGGGATTTTCTTCTACCAGCATGAAGAGCCTGAAGAGGGGAGCATTAGCTGAGATTAACATTAAGCAGAGATTGATGGGGGTGCAGGATCTGTGCTGAGAGACCCTCAGAGATCACAACACAGCATTCAGGGCTTTCTGTTCTTATGAGGGCCGGTTACATTCTGGAACATACAAGAACATTTAAATCACATACAGAACCAAATACACTCTACAGGAGAACCCTTAAAACACACAGAACACACTTACTCTCAGAGTGTCGTAATCAGAGGATGTGTTGATGGGGTTTAGAGGTGTGTATGTGTCATCTACAGGGTTCGGGGTCTTCTAGAGAGAGATGAGGAGAACATCAACTTTAGTCTTTATTCAGCAGCAGCTTCACAGGAACATCTTCATCATGAACAGAGAACGTAGAAATTCCTCTCAGTACCTGAACATCTGCTTTTATCTCTGCTCTTCTCTTCCTCCTGATCACACACCTCCACATCAGTCCTGTCATCAGTATTAGAGCCAGAAAGACGGCCACGCCCACCATGATGAGCTTCATCACTGTGCTGTCCTCTGAACCTTCAGGAGTTTCAGGAATGAATGATGAGCCACATGATCAATTTCACACTGAGATACTTTATTAGATGTGGCCAGAAGTGCTGAACCTATTTATCAGAAACATGGATTTACTTATAAAGGAATCAGAATTTCTCATAAACCCTACAGTTGCTATGGTTTCCCAGGTAGCTGCTAGGGTGTTTGTTTTAGTATCTTAAACAGTTTCAAGAATGTTTCTAGATCAGACTAAACATTCTGGAGTCGATTCAGAAATACTGCAGCAGTCTCTTATTGCAGTGTGGAATCACTAACTATACCTAAACTTCTACTGACGAATAATCCCGAAATACATGGAGTTAAATCTGAAATGGCCAACTCCTCTCATATACTGTTAGATCCAGGATAAAGTAATACTTTCTGAAAGCATGTCAGGACCACACAGAACTGTTACCACCTAGAGCACAGGAATACTGGAGAACATCCTCAGGGCGTGCTGACTCCAGGTAGAGCTTGTTGTATCTGGTGGGTTTGCTGGTCACAGGCTGTCCATTCTTGAACCAGATGTAGGTGGGGTTGTTGGGCAGAGTGCAGGTGGAGCTACAGGTCAGAGTTACTGTCTGTCCTCCTGATGGAGCGCTGGGAATCACCTGAAGATCTGAACATGAAATAAATAGAAAGTGCAGCATTTCCTTTATTCAGACATGAACTGGAAACCCAGTAGAAGATCACTCAGACGTAACTGGACAGATACCTGTAACTCTCAGAGTAACTCCAGGAGTTCCAGAGAAGCTCCCTCCTGCAGGGTTAGTGCTGAATCTATAGCGATATTCTCCAGAGTCACTCTTACTCACATTTCTCACTCTCAGAGTGCAGATTCTCTCTTTATCCCCTACTAACTCCACTCGAGCAGCAAACTGCTCTTCCCCTCTCAGATCCTTCCCCTCCTCTTTAGTCTGAGAGTAAAACCAGGCTGTCTCAGTAACTGCCTGACCACTGGGATATGAGTAAGTGCAGGGAAAGTCCACTGATGAACCCTCCAGAACACAGACTCTTCTGTCTGAGTAGATCACACTCCAGCAATTCTCATCACGGAAACCTGTAGAAGAGAAAGAGCTTCAGCTTCTGATTTGATTGATTCATTAATAATGAGTTATGAACAGGTTATTACTCACACACTGAGCTGGACCAGATTTCAGGATGGCCGCTAACAGAGCAGGAGTAGCTTCCAGTCTCATAGCTGTATAAACTCTTCTGATGTCCATTTGTTGAGTGCCTATATTGGCCATTTTTGTACCAGTAGTAATTATAAGGTGTAGGTGTCAAACTGCAGGAGGTGCTACAGTTCAGGGTCCATTTCTGTTTCTCAGTATCAGAGATCATCTTCATCTGCAGATCTGAGTGGAAATAAAGCTCTAAATATTCCAGCATCACAAAGTTCTTCAAATGAACAGATTGCTGTGGTTGAGCTGTTTGACAATCCAGGCTGCTGACAATCAAGAGCCTGGACCAAACCTGGCTAAACCCACCATCTGAGAGCTGCTTTGAGGAGTCACCCAGGTTTCACCATATTGAGACTGTGTCTGTGCCCCGAATTAAATCTAAACATAAAATATCTAAATCAGCTCGTTTTAATAATTTAATCAGTGTTAAATGCACAGATTAAAACGATAGCAGTCGAAAGCAGTGATCGTAAATGAAATGATATGTGATCAGAAACTAGATGTTTTCTGCCTCACTGAAACCTGGATTAGACCTGATCAATATAGAGCACTAAATGAAGCGCCCCCCGCAGGTTATAAATATACATAGCCCTAGATGATCAGGCAGAAGAGGTAGAGTATGCATAATCTACCAGAATACACAGAATAGATATTATTCAAAAACACTGTAACACCTTCACTTCTTTTGAGGTTCTCTACATTAATATATCAAATCCAGACACTAATAAAAATGCATTTACACTAATTCATATTTATAGGCCTCCAGGACCCTATTCTGATTTTTTTTTTGATATTTAGTGATCCTGGCAGTGTGCAGCAACAAAGTTATAATAGTAGAAGATTTAAATATTCATTTTGAAAAAGCAGACAATCCATAAACAAATGCATCAGTCTTAGATTCTGTCTGTATCTGGTGGCCGAGCCGCTGCCCACAGGCACAAATAAGGACTTCCGGTTTGTTTCTGTTGCATTTGTTTTCACGTGTGTTGATTCATTGTTCATGTGTTTCACCTGGGACTGGGGGTACTTCAGGAGCTTCAACCCCTTGATTCTCTGCTGAGAATGGACTCTGAAATTTCTAGGACGCCCTGAGGTTCCTCACGCGTTACCAGCGTGTTCAGGTCAGCTTTAGTTCTCGACTCACGTTCAGGAGTAGGCGTCCCGTCAACTCTCGTGGCAAGCAAGGCACGCTCGCTTCCTGTCCAGGTTTCCAGGCGATCCACGTTCAAGCAAGGCAACCCATGTTAATGGCAGCACGCTGCTTATTCAGGTTAGGCCGTTTGCCATTTGGTCTAGCGGCTGGTTCCCCAGCTCCCCTCTTTTGTTTATAGAGCACGGCTCTAGCCTCTGTTTATGTTACTGCCCCTTCGCTCAGGCTCTGCCTGTAGGTTTGCATTCAGGTTCCCTTTTGGTTTCCCCCCCTTTGTATCTAGCTCAGCTCCCGACTCCTCCCAGTCCCAGGTTTGTTGTGTTCACCATTTTGTTAGTCCCGTTCAGGTTCTGTTTATAGTTTAACCCCTAGTTGCTGCTCACGTTTTTCATACTCCTTGTGTTTATGCTCATTTAGTTTGAACTTGGATTGTATAGCTGTTAGTAAAGCCTTCTTCACTGTTTACATCTGCGAGCGTCTGACTTTGTCTGGAGCATTACTGTGTAAAGGATATAAAACTCTGGATGTCACATAACTTCCTTCTCCTCAACAGTGACAAAACCCATGTTCTCCTTTTAGGTCCAAAAGACTCTAGAAATAAACTATCAGACTTAATGTTAGACTGATGCTTCCATCATTCCTGGTTTAGCAGCTAAAAATCTTGGCGTCACATTCGACTCAGATTTATCATTTGAGCAGCATATAGCCAATATTAGTAGAACAGCCTTTATGCAGCTCAGGAACATCTCCAAACTAAGAAACTCCTTATCACTACAGGATGCAGAAAAGCTAGTACATGCTTTTATTACCTCAAGGCTAGATTACTGTAATGCACTACTGTCAGGTTGTTCCAGCAGGAACCTCAATAAACTTCAGCTGGTTCAGAACACTGCAGCCAGGGTTCTTACTAAACCTAGAACATCTGACCATATCAGTCCAGTTCTATCAGCACTGCACTGATCCCAGTTCAGTTCAGCACTGATTATAAAATTCTTCTATTAACATATAAAGCTCTACATGGCCTCGCTCCTGAGTACCTGCAGGATCTTATTACATATTACGAACCATCAAGACTACTTAGATCTCAGGGTGCTGCTTCTTACTCGTTCCCAAAATTCAGAAACCCTCAGCAGGGGGAGGAGCCTTTTCTTATAAAGCCCCCAACTCTGGAATAACCTTCCAGATAATGTTCGGGACTCAGACACAGTCTCAGTCTTTAAATCTAGGCTGAAACTCATCTGTTTAGTTTAGCTTTTGGTAATTAATGTTTCTTAGATAAGGGCTGCAGGTCCAGGGGTTCGAGGATACAGGGAATTGTAGTACACTGAGATGCTGGAGCTGTCGTCTCGCTGCTTACACGCGATCACTCAGGTTTGTGGACGGTGGAGCAGATGGACGCTAGTGTTTCAGGGAGCTCCCGTGTCTGTGTTACCTTCTGGCTCTCTCCTTTTAATTAGACTGTTATAGTCAGACCTGCCGGAGTCGTCAGACACACTCTGATACTGATCAACATTCTCTGATCTCTATAAAATCCTCTCAGAACTAACTCTGTCTCTCTACCTTCTCCCAGTAAATGACCCCAGTAAATGGTCCACCCATTCAGCCCGACCTGCTGAAAGACTGACCGCTGAGGTCCCCTCTACCTGCATCAAACCAGCTGCCACCTACCAGTCCGACCAGCAGGCCCCCCTCACCACCCGTGCCAGACCAGCAGCACACCCTCCTACCACTGCTACCTGTCTAATGACCATGTTAAACCTAAATGGACTCGTAACTATCTGCACTATTAATATCACAACTATTACCCATCATTCCTCTCATTACTCTGGCCATCACTGCCATGACTTTAAGTGATACTACACCATGATTATTATATTATGATTATGAATATGTTGCACACCTGAACAGGACAACAGTTTTAGGTGGTTTGGTAACTTTTAACAAGAATTTAGAAATAGTTCTGACCAGAGAAGGATGGGCCGTGTCCCCCTTCTGAGTCAAGAACGTTTCTTCCTCCAGCTCTGAGGTAGATTCTCCTTGCCACTGTGGTCTTTGGCTGCTCACTTGGGGTCTTATGTCTTTTAATGTTGTTGATTTCTTGTCTTTTAATAATTATTAAAGGCGCTATACAAATTTTAAAAAATGTGATGGTTTACCTGAAACAGTCAGAGTGATCGCTGTAGAGCTGGGGTATTTCTCTCCAGTTTCTGTGATGAGCATGAGGTGATATTCCCCTGAGTCTCTCTCCCTCAGCTCTCTTATTGTAAGAGTTGAGGCTGAGCTGGATGTGTTGTAGCTCACCCGTCTTGCGTAGTCTGAGTCTAAAGCTAAATCCTCTGGATCTTCTTCATTCCTCCATTTAGCTTTCTGTTTGGGGCTGAACCAGAAGCTTTGCTGAGGTTTGATGGTGATGTTTGAGTAAGAGCACTTCAGGTCTACTGCTGATTCCTGCAGAGCACAGATAGTCTGAAGACTGCAGGTCACTCTCACACTCTGACCCAGAGACCCTGAAAATGAAACAGTGTGAACCAGGAGTTTCCAGGAATCCCACCAATCATAATATCCCCAGCTTTACTGAACGGAACTGATTCTAATTATAAGCAGATTGTTTCTCCGGTGGTCAGAAAAAACCCTTAATAACCTCAGCTGTTTTTTCACTATTCTGCATGTGAACCTGCTTTGGCAATTTACAAAGGGGATCGCTCCCACTGATCTATTGGTTTGGGATACTCATTGGTCATTGGTCAATTAATCCCAAAATACATGGAGTTAAATCTGAAATGGCCAACTCCTCTCATATACTGTTAGATCCAGGATAAAGTAATACTTTCTGAAAGCATGTCAGGACCACACAGAACTGTTACCACCTAGAGCACAGGAATACTGGAGAACATCCTCAGGGCGTGCTGACTCCAGGTAGAGCTTGTTGTATCTGGTGGGTTTGCTGGTCACAGGCTGTCCATTCTTGAACCAGATGTAGGTGGGGTTGTTGGGCAGAGTGCAGGTGGAGCTACAGGTCAGAGTTACTGTCTGTCCTCCTGATGGAGCGCTGGGAATCACCTGAAGATCTGAACATGAAATAAATAGAAAGTGCAGCATTTCCTTTATTCAGACATGAACTGGAAACCCAGTAGAAGATCACTCAGACGTAACTGGACAGATACCTGTAACTCTCAGAGTAACTCCAGGAGTTCCAGAGAAGCTCCCTCCTGCAGGGTTAGTGCTGAATCTATAGCGATATTCTCCAGAGTCACTCTTACTCACATTTCTCACTCTCAGAGTGCAGATTCTCTCTTTATCCCCTATTAACTCCGCTCGAGCAGCAAACTGCTCTTCCCCTCTCAGATCCTTCCCCTCCTCTTTAGTCTGAGAGTAAAACCAGGCTGTCTCAGTAACTGTCTGACCACTAGGATATGAGTAAGTGCAGGGAAAGTCCACTGATGAACCCTCCAGAACACAGACTCTTCTGTCTGAGTAGATCACACTCCAGCAGTTCTCATCACGGAAACCTGTAGAAGAGAAAGAGCTTCAGCTTCTGATTTGATTGATTCATTAATAATGAGTTATGAACAGGTTATTACTCACACACTGAGCTGGACCAGATTTCAGGATGGCCGCTAACAGAGCAGGAGTAGCTTCCAGTCTCATAGCTGTATAAACTCTTCTGATGTCCATTTGTTGAGTGCCTATATTGGCCATTTTTGTACCAGTAGTAATTATAAGGTGTAGGTGTCAAACTGCAGGAGGTGCTACAGTTCAGGGTCCATTTCTGTTTCTCAGTATCAGAGATCATCTTTATCTGCAGATCTGAGTGGAAATAAAGCTCTAAATATTCCAGCATCACAAAGTTCTTCAAATGAACAGATTGCTGTGGTTGAGCTGGTTTACCTGAAACAGTCAGAGTGATCGCTGTAGAGCTGGGGTATTTCTCTCCGGTTTCTGTGATGAGCATGAGGTGATATTCCCCTGAGTCTCTCTCCCTCAGCTCTCTTATTGTAAGAGTTGAGGCTGAGCTGGATGTGTTGTAGCTCACCCGTCCTGCGTAGTCTGAGTCCAAAGCTAAATCCTCTGGATCTTCTTCATTCCTCCATTTAATTTTCTGTTTGGGGCTGAACCAGAAGCTTTGCTGAGGTTTGATGGTGATGTTTGAGAAGGAGCACTTCAGGTCTACTGCTGATTCCTGCAGAGCACAGATAGTCTGAAGACTGCAGGTCACTCTCACACTCTGACCCAGAGACCCTGAAAATGGAACCACAGAGTTTCCAGGAATCCCACCAATCATAATATCCCCAGCTTTACTGAATGGAACTGATTCTAATTATAAGCAGATTGTTTCTCCGGTGGTCAGAAAAACCCCTTAATAACCTCAGCTGTTTTTTTCACTATTCTGCATGTGAACCTGCTTTGGCAATTTAGAAAGAAAACTACACCAGTTAGAAAAGTACACCAGTTAGAGTATATCAGTTAGAATATATCAGTAAGACTATATCAGTTAGAGTTTATCAGTAAGAGTATATCAGTAAGAGTATATCAGTAAGAGTATATCAGTTAGAGTTTATCAGTAAGAGTATATCAGTAAGACTATATCAGTAAGAGTATATCAGTTAGAGTTTATCAGTTAGAGTATATCAGTTAGAATATATCAGTAAGAGTATATCAGTTAGAGTGTATCAGTAAGAGTATATCAGTAAGAGTATATCAGTTAGAGTGTATCAGTAAACGTATATCAGTTAGAGTTTATCAGTTAGAGTATATCAGTAAAAGTATATCAGTTAGAGTATATCAGTTAGAGTTTATCAGTTAGAGTTTATCAGTAAGAGTATATCAGTTAGAGTATATCAGTAAAAGTATATCAGTAAGAGTATATCAGTTAGAGTTTATCAGTTAGAGTTTATCAGTAAGAGTATATCAGTTAGAGTAAATCAGTAAACGTATATCAGTTAGAGTTTATCAGTTAGAGTATATCAGTAAGAGTATATCAGTTAGAGTATATCAGTTAGAGTATATCAGTTAGAGTATATCAGTAAACGTATATCAGTTAGAGTTTATCAGTTAGAGTATATCAGTAAGAGTATATCAGTAAGAGTATATCAGTTAGAGTATATCAGTTGGAGTATATCAGTAAGAGTATATCAGTTAGAGTATATCAGTAAACGTATATCAGTAAGAGTATATCAGTTAGAGTATATCAGTTAGAGTTTATCAGTTAGAGTATATCAGTTAGAGTATATCAGTAAACGTATATCAGTAAAAGTATATCAGTTAGAGTATATCAGTAAACGTATATCAGTAAGAGTATATCAGTAAGAGTATATCAGTAAACGTATATCAGTAAGAGTATATCAGTTAGAGTTTATCAGTAAGAGTATATCAGTTAGAGTATATCAGTAAACGTATATCAGTTAGAGTTTATCAGTTAGAGTATATCAGTAAACGTATATCAGTTAGAGTATATCAGTTAGAGTATATCAGTAAGAGTATATCAGTTAGAGTTTATCAGTTAGAGTTTATCAGTTAGAGTATATCAGTTAGAGTTTATCAGTTAGAGTTTATCAGTTAGAGTATATCAGTAAACGTATATCAGTAAGAGTATATCAGTTAGAGTATATCAGTAAACGTATATCAGTAAGAGTATATCAGTTAGAGTATATCAGTTAGAGTATATCAGGTAGAGTATATCAGTAAGAGTATATCAGTTAGAGTATATCAGTTAGAGTATATCAGTTAGAGTTTATCAGTTAGAGTTTGTCAGTAAGAGTATATCAGTTAGAGTTTATCAGTTAGAGTTTATCAGTTAGAGTATATCAGTAAGAGTATATCAGTAAACGTATATCAGTTAGAGTATATCAGTTAGAGTATATCAGTAAGAGTATATCAGTTAGAGTTTATCAGTTAGAGTATATCAGTAAACGTATATCAGTTAGAGTATATCAGTTAGAGTATATCAGTAAGAGTATATCAGTTAGAGTTTATCAGTTAGAGTATATCAGTAAGAGTATATCAGTAAGAGTTTATCAGTTAGAGTATATCAGTAAGAGTTTATCAGTTAGAGTTTATCAGTAATAGTTTATCAGTAAGAGTATATCAGTAAGAGTATATCAGTTAGAGTATATCAGTAAGAGTTTATCAGTAAGAGTATATCAGTAAGAGTTTATCAGTAAGAGTATATCAGTAAGAGTATATCAGTTAGAGTATATCAGTAAACGTATATCAGTTAGAGTTCATCAGTAAGAGTATATCAGTAAGAGTTTATCAGTAAGAGTTTATCAGTAAGAGTATATCAGTAGAGTATATCAGTAAGAGTATATCAGTTAGAGTATATCAGTAAACGTATATCAGTTAGAGTTTATCAGTAAACGTATATCAGTTAGAGTTTATCAGTAAGAGTATATCAGTAAGAGTATATCAGTAAGAGTATATCAGTAAGAGTTTATCAGTTAGAGTTTATCAGTAAGAGTTTATCAGTAAGAGTATATCAGTAGAGTATATCAGTAAGAGTATATCAGTTAGAGTTTATCAGTAAGAGTATATCAGTTAGAGTATATCAGTAAACGTATATCAGTTAGAGTTTATCAGTAAGAGTATATCAGTAAGAGTATATCAGTAAGAGTTTATCAGTTAGAGTTTATCAGTAAGAGTTTATCAGTAAGAGTATATCAGTAGAGTATATCAGTAAACGTATATCAGTTAGAGTTTATCAGTTAGAGTATATCAGTAAGAGTATATCAGTAAGAGTTTATCAGTTAGAGTTCATCAGTAAGAGTTTATCAGTAAGAGTATATCAGTAGAGTATATCAGTAAGAGTATATCAGTTAGAGTTTATCAGTAAGAGTATATCAGTTAGAGTATATCAGTAAACGTATATCAGTTAGAGTTTATCAGTAAGAGTATATCAGTAAGAGTATATCAGTAAGAGTATATCAGTTAGAGTTTATCAGTTAGAGTTCATCAGTAAGAGTATATCAGTTAGAGTATATCAGTAAGAGTTTATCAGTTAGAGTTCATCAGTAAGAGTATATCAGTAAGAGTATATCAGTAAGAGTTTATCAGTAAGAGTATATCAGTAGAGTATATCAGTTAGAGTTTATCAGTAAGAGTATATCAGTTAGAGTATATCAGTAAACGTATATCAGTTAGAGTTTATCAGTAAGAGTTTATCAGTTAGAGTATATCAGTAAGAGTATATCAGTAAGAGTATATCAGTTAGAGTTTATCAGTTAGAGTATATCAGTAAGAGTATATCAGTTAGAGTTTATCAGTAAGAGTATATCAGTAAACGTATATCAGTTAGAGTTTATCAGTAAGAGTTTATCAGTTAGAGTATATCAGTAAGAGTATATCAGTAAGAGTATATCAGTTAGAGTTTATCAGTTAGAGTATATCAGTAAGAGTATATCAGTTAGAGTTTATCAGTTAGAGTATATCAGTAAACGTATATCAGTTAGAGTTTATCAGTAAGAGTTTATCAGTTAGAGTATATCAGTAAGAGTATATCAGTAAGAGTATATCAGTTAGAGTTTATCAGTTAGAGTATATCAGTAAGAGTATATCAGTAAGAGTATATCAGTTAGAGTTTATCAGTTAGAGTATATCAGTTAGAGTTTATCAGTTAGAGTATATCAGTAAACGTATATCAGTTAGAGTTTATCAGTAAGAGTTTATCAGTTAGAGTATATCAGTAAGAGTATATCAGTAAGAGTATATCAGTTAGAGTTTATCAGTTAGAGTATATCAGTAAGAGTTTATCAGTTAGAGTATATCAGTAAGAGTATATCAGTAAGAGTATATCAGTAAGAGTATATCAGTTAGAGTTTATCAGTAAGAGTATATCAGTAAACGTATATCAGTAAGAGTATATCAGTTAGAGTTTATCAGTTAGAGTATATCAGTAAACGTATATCAGTTAGAGTATATCAGTAAGAGTATATCAGTAAGAGTATATCAGTTAGAGTGTATCAGTAAACGTATATCAGTTAGAGTATATCAGTTAGAGTATATCAGTAAACGTATATCAGTTAGAGTATATCAGTTAGAGTATATCAGTAAGAGTTTATCAGTTAGAGTTTATCAGTAAGAGTATATCAGTAAGAGTATATCAGTAAGAGTATATCAGTAAGAGTATATCAGTTAGAGTTTATCAGTTAGAGTTTATCAGTTAGAGTATATCAGTAAGTTTATCAGTTAGAGTATATCAGTTAGAGTTTATCAGTAAACATATATCAGTTAGAGTTTATCAGTAAGAGTTTATCAGTAAGAGTATATCAGTTAGAGTATATCAGTAAGAGTTTATCATCTGATTTGACAGTGAAAAAACCTACAATAACCCCATCTTCTCTTCAAAGGGGGCGGAGACTTACTGGAAGACTGGAGCTGCTCTCGACTTCTGCCCCTGCTATAAACGGCTAGCGTGATTGAGGGTATCACACATGATGTCTACTCCTGCTGTTAGGAGATTATTTTTTTAGTGTTTACTAAAAGCTGCAAGTGAAAGTTGAGTCATACTGTCACGCATAAATCCATATCACCATACGCACCTGTATCTCCCACTGCCTCTGAGCATTTCTGATATTGCTTTATCTGATTTAGTCCATTTATTAACGAGTAATAGCTCAGCTGTGAACAATACCTTGATCATATTTCTGCTACTAAACTGAATACTGTTGAATTCAGAACTATTGGGAGCACACAAGCTGTAGGTGCATTAGGGTAGGCAGAATAGTCCTACCTGGAATATTCAGCAGAATGATCACTGATAGGATTCCAAATTTGGAGCCCATGCTTCCACCTGAGATCAACAGAAAAATACACAGCTTTAAAGGAGAGGAGATTGCAGACATATGAGCAGCCCTGTAATCAAATCTTTAATCAAATCCTGATACACATTATATGTCCACACCCCTTCTAATAAATGTGTTCAGCTACTTTACATTGCACATATTGCTTACACACATTAGTGTTTTGCTAATAGAATAGGACTCTCTGGAGCAGATCAACATCATGACCCTATTGGCTCCATGCTGCCTAATGCCAGGCGTGGGCTAGAGGGGTATAAAGCCCCCCAGCATTGAGCAGTGGAGCAGTGGAATTGTGTAAATTGGGGATAAGGTGAGGTGATCCTCACAGTAATGCTACCTCAAAATCTAGTAGAAAGTCTTCTTCTCTGGAAAGTAGACAGTTACTCCAACAGAAGCAGGAGAAACTCAAGGATTATACGCTTGATTATAGAAAAAACAATGATTGAGCAGGTGTCCCAATACTTTTGTCCATATAATGTATGTAAAATAAAAAAGTTAAATTAAGCCAGAGGACTTGCATATATATGTTTCTAACATATGAAGCCAAAACTGACTTTCAGGATGAGATTCAATAAAATATTGAACAGGTTTAGTAGAATAGTTTGGATGAAGCAGTAGTTCATTACAGATTTACAGTCTTCACCACACAGCTGGCTGAGGTACTTGGTAAGACTAAGCGACCTAGACTAAGCCTAATACAGAGGTACAAGACTGCTAGGTGGGAATGTTTTCTAAATGTGTTGATCCTACAGACAGCTGACTGTTTCACCACTGATGTAATGTTGTGTTTAAAAAGCAGAATGAACTTACAGCATGTTCCTTAGATCAGAGCCGGGTCAGAAGTGAATGGATCCAAAATCATGATATTGAAAGGTTTGCATTTGAGCGTATTTTGAGAACTGTGTCTCTCACAGATCCCAGAACTGATTACATACAGAAAAGTTCTAGTAAAGAGACGACTATACTTACACGCCAACTGCCTGGATGAGGGTGCGGTATGTGTAAGTGTGTGTCTGTGTGAGTGTGTGTGTGATTGTCTGTGAGAGTGTGTGTGTATTTTTGGGTCTTGTATAAATGTGTGCTGCAGTCTAACTTCTGTCTTTTTCTGCTCAGAGTTGAAGTGAAACTGTTTGCCCCCCAGATCTGAGATCTGCAGTTTTTATCAGTGATGGAGGAGCAGCTGTGATCAGAGTTCACCTCTAAATGAAACATAAGTAAGATCATAAATACGTCTCCTGAGACATCAAACATACATAAATATGGCATTTTCAAAATATATTAGACACAGTTAATGTAGTCTATATGTATAGTGTTCATAAACACCTTCCGGGACCAGGGCCTTGCTGGCCTTGAGTGGGCTTGAAGGGCTTAAGTGGTCTAATGATCCAAGGATAGGTCAAGATCTGAGCACTTCTGGTGGGGTCCCGCGTGGTGAACAGGCATGGGGTGAAGATCTTGACAAACATGATCCAAAACACCCTTCTGGAATATAATACAGGGAACTGACTATTCCGCCTGATTGAAGGATTACCACGATTACCTACTCCAAGAGCCAAGCCTGGGAGAAGTGTCCACTGGTGAGCTCTGGGTGGCCAGGCAGCCCATGTACCCCAGTTGGGCTTAGCTCAAACAAGTAATGTGGGAAGACCATAAGAGCCCACTACCCAGGTCCAGAGTAAGGGTAGAGTAGAGCAAAGGGCAAGGGCAGAGGCTTTTCAACTCTTAGGTAAGTAGAGGTGCTAAGCTTTCAACTGATCAACTGACTGGTAGTGAGATGGATCAGGTGGTGGGGAAAACTACATCCCATCCCATCTCTCACATGTCCTGGAGAACGTTGTGGTCACGGAGTCTCCAGTTCCCTCTGGATCGTTCTCACCTCCTCTCTGTCTCCAGCTCTGAAGGCCCTCTTCTTGTTGTTAAGGAGAGCTTTGATGTATTTTGTTAATGTAGTCTGTGCTGACCAGTCTATAGCCTCAAAGCCGTCCAGCAGTGCCTTGTAAGTCTCCTCAGACCATCTTCTCACTGTCCATGTGGTCACGGGCTGACTCTTTACCAGTGGCACAGACCCGGGGCTAAGGTTCACCAAGTTGTGGTCTGACCTACCCAGAGGAGGGAGGGGGGGCAGCTGTATGCGTCCTTAACATGAGTGAAGTTTGGTTGTACCTTGGCCACAGTGACATGGTCACCTGATATGGCGGTGAAGGCACTCAGGTGTTAAGTTTGGAGACGCACTAAGGTTGAATGAATGACATTACATGCACAGGGGGGGTTGGCGTAAACAGCCATGATAATAACATGGGAGAACTCCCGCAGTAAATACTATGGCCTGAGTCCAAACAGCTCAATGCTCGAGGAACACGTACGTTGATGTTAAAGTGACCAGAGTTACACCAGCGGTTATTAATGAGCACGGAGAGCCCTCCTCCCCTGCGCTTTCCACTCTCAGTGCAGCTCAGCCCAAATGATCTGAAAGCCATCGATGGAAACAATGTCACCCGGAATGTCCTGGTGTAGCCTTGTCTCCGAAAAGCACATTAAACTACACTCCCGGTCCTCCTTCTGACTCCTGACTAACGCCGCTGGCTCGTCCATCTTATTCGCCAGTGATCTCACGTTGCCCATGCTGAGAGAGGGGAGACGGGGCCTGTATCCCCTTTTCTCCATAAGCCTCCATCGCCTCGCCCTCGCTGTCCCAGTGCGCCGTGTTGTTCCTCCTCTGTATCCCCTGTGCGTCCGTCTCCAAAGGTCTTCAGGGACGTTAGTTGTCCTGGTCTCCATGCCGTCCAGCTTCAGCACGATCAGCTGATCCAGAATAAACAAAGCGGCCATGTTGCTGCACAGCGGCGGACCAGGAAAGTGAAGCACTCCAAAACTCTCTGCTAGCATATTTAGAGTGAACAGCTTCAGTAAATGTAAATAAATAAAGTATTAAATAGATAAATAAGCATGCTCGTGCATGCACACAATGATAGATGATAGATTTTAAATCAAAGGATCTACAAGCTTCTAAAAATAGATTACTTAAATTAGATAATGAGAAACGCAGTAGTCGGCTTCTTTTACTAGCTCTGCTGCTAAGGGCCGGGAGTGTAATGCAGTTGGTGTAAGGCTGCACTTTCTCCTGGATGCTTCCTCGTAGATGTATGTGATGAACCGGAAATGCATATCATCTCAGCACATCATTTATGAACGCTTAAAAGAACGGGGGCATTTAGGAGCCCAAACAGCATTATTGTGTACTCATAGTGCCCTCTAGTGTTCACCGGTTGTAGGCACTAAAAATGTCATGGCGAGTAAAAACACATGCTCCACAGAGCTGATCTAAGGCAACAGGGATTAATGGAATACTTATGATCTGATCCACAGCAATAAAACACAGGGTCTAAGACCACCATCTCTCTTTACATAGTAATACCCAGTTGATACAAGAGAAGCAGACAGGTGTACACACACACACACAAACACACACACACGTATACATACCTTCTTCCAGGCAGTCTGTACTGTAAGTACAATTGTTTGCATGGCTGTACTTGGATGGATTATAGATGACCTGTAGATGCTCACCGGACATTTGGTTAACATCCAACTGAACTAAACTGGACTGTGTATTGAATGTAACCCTGCAGACTATCCTAAACTTCAAATCTACCCTTAAAAGGGGAAGGCTGGTTTAGAATTAGGTGCAAAATCCCATTCAGTCACTTCCATTCTGTTCAGGCTTCAGTTGCAGTTTATAGGCGTTCAGTTAAATGTCAGCTGAAGATCAGGATATCTACAATCAACCACCCGAAAAAAAGCCTTCCCCAGTTTTCTCTACTAGGACTGTTCTGGATGTAGTTTAGTACATGACATAAACACCATGTTTAAAATACACTGAAAAGCGAAACTTTGGAACTTAAGTGTTTTTGAAGGAGTTCACTTCTGACCCCGACTGCAGAAAGGACTCGTTCATAGCGTTTTCCGTTTTTGCTGAGGTCAGCTCAGGCGGCAGGATGGGCTTTAAATGTGGAATCCTATCATTGATCATCCTGTCGCATCATATTAAAGCAGACGTATTTGTACTGCTCTTTTCAGAATATTACATGTAGGATTATTCTATTTTTTGTGAATTGCTGTCTCCTGGCCTCCAATCCTCCTCATGATAAAGCAAAGTTGTAATTTTTATACCCAAGTCCAGGTTTAAAGGGCCGCTAATAAAGCAAACTGAATCCCTCTCGCTTTATTGAAATAAAGTAAATACCACTACTGTTAACATTCACAATCATTCACTCTCGCAGTCCTACAGTCCACACGAACACTCAGCTCCATAAACCGCCTGTTTAGGATTCCCTGTTTTTAATGACTCAAGAGCCAACTTACCTCCACCTATTTAGTCTACTACAGTTTAGCTCCACCCACTCAGACAGCTGTTCTCAGCAGTGTTTAAGTGCTGACGGTTTTGAACGAGACACAGCCAATAAGAACAGTAACTGTGTTTGACTGTATGGGCTAAAGAAAGGCTGAAGTTCAGTTGAAAAGCAGGATTGATGTAGATAAACTGCAGGAACTGATCTCTGTGGGCAGGGTGGTGCTCTTCTAAATGTCTAAACTGTTCTTTAAACAGGATGAATTTCAGGTGCGAAAGTGATGAACAGTCATTATGAGAGAGGGTCGCTGGTGTCGGGGTGTAAGAACAGGACTGCGGGACGGCAGTGACGAGGTTTTAGTCCTTTATTAAAACAGTGATCCCACAGCACTCAGGTGGTTCATTCAGACTACTGCTGACCACAGCAGCAGGACGGAGAGTCACCACAGACTGACTGAACTGGACCATTTAAAACCAGCTGGCCGGACAGCGGCTCCGAGAGGAAACCCAGATCAGCAGACATTTCTTTTCTTTCCCTTCAGTCCCAGAGCGCAGGCAGCTGGCTTCTCTCCCTGCAACACAGACACACACAGATACACACACACACACGTTTAACATTCAGACAAGCTGCACTGATACTACCACCACTATTATTACAAACAATTCTATGCCTACATTATTATTATTGTTATTATTATTATTATTGGTAGTACTAATAACATTAGTAGTAATTCTAAAAGTAATGCTCAGAATTAGCCCAGTTTTAATGGTTATGGTTAATACTTTACATATAGTGTAATTTATTTATTTATCTACGTTTCTGTAACTGAGTGTCTTGCTGTCCCTTTCTGCTGACACTGAGAATTTCCCCACTGTGGGACTAATACAGGACTATCTTATCTTACTGAACTAAGTCTTGTTAGTTCAAACTGCAAACAATGAACCTTCCTCCCGATTCATCTGAAATGTAAGCAGATATATCTAATAATATTTCTTATACTGTTTATATGATCTTTTTCTATCCATCAGCAGATCAGCATACTTAGTTTAGGAGTCATTTCTTGATCTAGCAATATAAAACAATAATGCTGGAACTGAATTCTGATTGACTGGTTTATAAACACAGAGGCAGTAAGCAGGGCTCGTATGTGTGAAGCGTAGGGTCCGAGCTCTTTAAGAGCATCACTGTAACGTGCGTCTGACTGGAGGGAAGGGGGGGGGAACGTTACGGCTTTTTTCGGATGAATCAGCATAACTAAATGACTTCACTGCGTCCAGAGCGGGTTCATTAGAGTCAGATCAGATCAGGCCTCACCTTGTACAAACTGCAGACCAGGTTAAACAGAGAATTCTGGGCCTTCTCCTGCAGGTCGTCTGTGTGCTCCTGTAACACACACACACACACACACACACACACACACACACACACCAGTCATCAATCAAGCGATCATGTAATGAAAGTCTGTTTAAATGGAGAATTAAAAAGTCGTTGAGGCTCGATCAGGTCAGAAGCTCAATTTAACTGTTTAAATGCAGACACCCTGAAATCCAGCAGACATGATTGAGATTGTTAAAATATTATACAATTTTTATAATTAATAATGAATAATTATGATATTTTTAGAATAATTTTGCCATTTTATTTATAAGTCCTTTTATCCACAGACTAGACTGGCAGATTATTTCTCTTGTTTTTCTTCAAACTATCTGCCTGTGTGTATTTTATTGAATCAGTACTGAATAATAATACAAATTAATAATACAAATGTACTATTAATAATGCAGGAATAAATTTTTAGGCACAATTTACACACAAACATAAATGACTCCCAGCCCAAACATTACTGACTGTCTTCTCCTCCTGATTCATGCATTAACATTTTATATGAAATAATAATGTTTATTTGTTTGTGCGTTTACTGTATTAACGGCTGAGATATTGAGAGAATCTTACAAAAACAGTAATGTGTTGGGTAAAAAAAAAGTAATATATTATAAAAAATTATATATTATAATTGTATATCACAATTATATTCATACACTATATCTTAATTAAAAATTATAAATAAAATATGTAGAATGTGTTCTTACGCCATTGATGGTCACCCAGGGAACGTATTGGTGCTGTGGTTTCAGTGCTCTGGTCTTCACAGCATTCTGGTGCATCAGCTGATTACCCTCATCTCCATTCACACAGGTCTGGATGGCGTCCCAAAAGCTCTCCTTAGTGAAGAGCTCCGCACACTGAGGACAGAGGAGGAAGTGTTACCATGGAGACGTCACTTACATACAGTCTTTACTGAACACACCTGACTTACAGCTGATCAGAGGAACTGTAAACGCTCACATGAACTGAGCTGTGTGTGTGAGAGAAATCACTCACCTGTTTGGATGCTTTCAGCACATCTGCAGCCATCTCCATACAGTTTATAGCAAAGTATGCAGCACCTCCCATTTTACTCAGCATGCAGGTCTAAAACACAGCAGGAACGGATCGCTGAGAAGATATGCCATTTTTACCGTCGTGCTAATAATTAATTTCATTCATTATTTTAAATGCAGGTAATGGTGAAGCCAGGCTTTGTTCTACATGTTATTTATAATGCTCACAATTATTCCAATATTTAATATCTGTCGAGGAAATGATACAAGTTGTTTAGCTCCGTTTGACTAGTTTTTGATCAATGTAACAATTAAAATATTTAAATTTTTTATACAACCGCTCTAATTCGTCTGCCTGATGTGAATTCTCTCACCTCGATCATGTTGCCCATACACTCGTCTGGTCCGTGCTGACAGGTGAACTCATACTTCTCTGCACTCTTCTTCTCCTACAGCAGAGCCAAACAGTGTTACTGAAAGAGCACTGACTTCAGCTCAGTCTGCAAATCACTGTAACTGGGTGGAGCTTAAATCATAGTAGATGGGGAGGGGTGGGGCTTATACGTATGGGTGCATCCCTTCAGGGTAAAGTAGATGGGGAGGGGTGGGGCTTATACGTATGGGTGCATCCCTTCAGGGTAAAGTAGATGGGGAGGGGTGGGGCTTATTTGTATGGGCAAATCCTATCAGAGTAAGGTAGGTGAAGAGGGGTGGGGCTTATGCATATGGGCGCATCCTATCAAAAAAGGTAAAGGTGCACGTATTTGTCACTGTACAGTGTGGACTGTACAGCGAAATGTTTTCCTCCGCATTTAACCCATCTGGTAGTGAACACACACACACACTCACACACACACACACACATGTGTTAGGGGCAGTGAGTACACACACACCCAGAGCGGTGGGCAGCCAACTCCAGCGCCCGGGGAGCAGAGAGGGTAAAGGGCCTTGCTCAAGGGCCCAACAGTGGCGGCTTGCCGAGCCCAGGAATTGAACCCACAACCCTGTTATCGATAACCCGGCGCTCTAACCGCTGAGCCACCACTGCCCCACTAAGGTAGGGTAAGGTAGGTGGGGAGGGGGCGCAGGCGCTGAGATAGTTCTACTGGAGCTCTGTAGAACCGAACCAAACCGAACATGTCCAACACCAAATCAAGCAGGAACAGCAGAGAGGGTGAAACAGAACCGAACCTCTGCGTTCCCAAACGGAACCAGCTCCAAGGTCATGATGTCATTCAGCATGAAGAACGTCGGCATGAGCTGCATCACCAGGAACTCTCGGCAGCCGGGGCAGAACGACTCGTAGTACAGACTGACGTTCACCGCCGCTGGGTTCCCCTTGGTCACATTGGCCCCGAAGCACTGCTCCAGAACCTGAGGAACACAGAGAATCACGGGAAACTTTAGAAGGGACTCTGCTGAGTGCACTGACGACTCCTCTCTGTAATCACACAAACACCTGAGGCTCCGAGCCTCCGATGAGCGGATCAGACCGAACACATCTGACCTTACTGACCGACGGCCTTAAGGTGGTCTAGAACAAACATTTGATTATATTTAAATATTCACCCAGAAACAAGCAATCAATTATTTCTTAATTATTTTTTAATGACTGATCTTATTTAATGCATATTTACAGTTAAATTGAGTAAAAGCGTGTAAAAGTGGAATTTCCCGTTCCACCTTAAACAGTGCAGTAGTTGCATTCAGGCGCCTCGAGCCAAAATCATCACAAAGCTGCAGTTACAATCACAGTTATAGCTACAGTTATAACCATGGTTATAACAACGTTTATGGTTACAGTCATAATTATGATTATAGTTATACTGCCATATATGGTTATTTCACAGTTATTACTATGGTTATACAATATTTTATGTTTATGGTTATTCACTACACGTCCAAAGGTTTGTGAACACTTTAAGCTACTTTAAGCTGCACCCATTGCTGACCCAGATGTGCAAGTGCACACACACAGCTTGTCTAGTCCCTGTAGAGAAGAAGTACTGCCAATAGAATAGGACTCTCTGGAGCAGATCATCATCATGACCCTATTGGCTCCATGCTGCCTAATGCCAGGCGTGGGCTAGAGGGGTATAAACTCTTTTTAATACCCTTGACTTCAAAATATGAGTTAAGTTGAGGTATCCCGATTACAGTTATAGTAATGTATGCTTACAGGTAAGATTATGGTTATTATGTAGTTATGATTCTAGAAATCTATTTGGATATGTTTATAGTTATGGTTTTATATATATATAAAGCTATAGTGTTTGGTTATAGTTCTGATTGGTTGAATCTGCATGATGTGGGACCCCAGTCACTGAGTCACTGAGTCAGTGAATCAGTGAATCAATGAATCACTGCTCAAACTAGATTTGCTTGTGGTTTGAGTTCACGCCCACAGTAACTTGTGACAAAAGGATTTTTCCCCCTAAGTAACAAACTTCCTCATTACATCACCAATCAGAAATCACGATTTATAACATTTTATAGAATTAATTATTTTTTATTATTTTATAATAACTGATCTTATGTATTTAACAGTTAAATTTAGTAAAAGCGTGTTAAAGTGTCTTAATTCCGTTTGTTTATTTGTCTTTTAGGAATTTTCCGTTCCACCTTAAATGGTGCAGTAGTGGCATTCTGGCGCCTCAGGCGCTCAGGTTATCTACTGCACCATTTAAGGTGGAACGGAAAATTCCCAAAACAGAAGCCGAAATCAACACAAACGTTAAATAAAAGCGAGCGCAAATTACAGCGAACCACAACATCAATCACCACGTTAAGTATCCAACTATATTTAAGCACATTTAAGCATTTTAAACGCATTAACGTGTCAGTCTTACCCCGCATTTGGCCGCGGTCTCCACAGACGAGCACCACTGCGCAGGAGGAGCGGTGCAGGACGGTCTACAAGCACTCCCACAAATCAGAACCCACAAAGCAGCGAGCAGCAGTCCTGCCTTCATGGAGAACATCTTCCCAACCCTTCAGTGTCTAAAAGATCAGATCAGACTGATCGAAACTTCACTTTACATCCTCATTTATCCCCCATTCTAAACTTTACAAACCGCCGAGAGATTATCTGATTGGTCAGGGGTCAGGTGACAACCACGCGTCATCAGTATCCGGCAGAACAGCAGCAGCTAAAAGTCACTCCTTCAGGGGATCGACCAATTACTGATCAATACCCATACCTATCTGCATATCAATATTATTAGAGCTTCATACTGGATATTAATGTTATTAGAGCTTCATACTGGATATTAATGCTATTAGAGCTTCATACTGGATATTAATGCTATTAGAACTTCATACTGGATATTAATGATATTAGAACTTCATTCTGGATATTAATGTCATTAGAGCTTCATACTGGATATTAATGCTATTAGAACTTCATTCTGGATATTAATGTTATTAGAGCTTCATACTGGATATTAATGCTATTAGAGCTTCATACTGGATATTAATGTTATTAGAGCTTCATTCTGGATATTAATGCTATTAGAGCTTCATACTGGATATTAATGCTATTAGAGCTTCATACTGGATATTAATGCTATTAGAGCTTCATACTGGATATTAATGTTATTAGAGCTTCATTCTGGATATTAATGATATTAGAACTTCATTCTGGATATTAATGTCATTAGAGCTTCATACTGGATATTAATGATATTAGAACTTCATTCTGGATATTAATGTCATTAGAGCTTCATACTGGATATTAATGCTATTAGAGCTTCATACTGGATATTAATGTTATTAGAGCTTCATACTGGATATTAATGTTATTAGAGCTTCATTCTGGATATTAATGCTATTAGAGCTTCATACTGGATATTAATGCTATTAGAGCTTCATACTGGATATTAATGTTATTAGAGCTTCATTCTGGATATTAATGATATTAGAACTTCATTCTGGATATTAATGTCATTAGAGCTTCATACTGGATATTAATGATATTAGAACTTCATTCTGGATATTAATGTCATTAGAGCTTCATACTGGATATTAATGCTATTAGAGCTTCATACTGGATATTAATGTTATTAGAACTTCATTCTGGATATTAATGTTATTAGAGCTTCATACTGGATATTAATGTTATTAAAACTTCATACTGGATATTAATGTTATTAGAGCTTCATTCTGGATATTAATGTTATTAGAGCTTCATTCTGGATATTAATGTTATTAGAACTTCATACTGGATATTAATGTTATTAGAGCTTCATTCTGGATATTAATGCTATTAGAACTTCATACTGGATATTAATGCTATTAGAGCTTCATACTGGATATTAATGCTATTAGAACTTCATACTGGACATTAATGTTATTAGAGCTTCATACTGGATATTAATGCTATTAGAGCTTCATACTGGATATTAATGCTATTAGAACTTCATACTGGATATTAATGTTATTAGAGCTTCATTCTGGATTATTAGAATGTTGAGTGTAAGTCACGCCACTCTCAGCTCTGAGGAGTTATGGAACATCACAAGGTTAGAAAATGATTAATGTGTCACAAGGAGTCATCCTTCAGTTCTTGCTCTAAACACAGGAGAAGCAGTTATCCAGTATGAATTCTGCAGTGTATGAGAGTGTATGATGTGCTGTCGTGTTTTCAGGGATCAGTAGAAGGTCTGTTGAGTTTAGCGTTGGGGGAATTTGGTGAATAAATTCCCTGGAGAAGTATTCACCACAGGTGAGCAATTAGAATGGAGGAAGCCTCCTGCCCTCCACTCTTACACTGAAGCAGGCTGGGGAACTGTGGGGGAATTCCATGTCTGTTAGTGTGAAATCAGCCACAACATTAAAACCACAGCAGGGTGAAGTGAGAAACACTGAGGATCTGGGTCCACTGGCTCCTGTCTGTCAAGGGCGGATCTACATATCAGTCAGTGAGTGAAGAACAGTCAGGTCTTGAAGATGATGAAAATGATGAAGGTGATGAAGGTGATGAAGCAGGAAAAATGGACAAGCGTAAGAATCTGAGACACTTTGACAAGAACCAGACTGTGATGTTCTAGATAATGACTGGGTCAGAACATCTCCACTAGAACATCAGGCAGATCTTGTGGGGAGTTTCTGGTATGCAGTGGTCAGTACCTACTAAAAGTGCCACAGGGTCTTGGGTGGCCAGGGCTCACTGATGCTCATGGAGGGCCCACTGCTAACGCTAGTCTTGGTGTCGGATACTACAGGACTCTCAGGACTCTGTTTTGGTGGAATGAGGAGGACCTACCCAATATTATGCAGGCGGTTTTAATGTTATGGCTGATCAGTGTAGATTAACAGAGCTACAGTCACAGCCCTTCATTAATAATAATAATAATAATAATAATAATTCACTGGTGATCTCACGTCTGAGACTGAATGCTCACAGCAAGGTTCCAGCATCTGAGTGGAGGCTGTGACTGCAGTAAAGAGGGACTAACTCCCAGCTTATTCACTTTTACTATATTTGTGACCAAGTTCTGTTTCACATGAATACTTTAATTATGAATATTCATTATTATTATTATTATTATTATTATTATTATGTTGTTGGTGGTGGTGGTGGTGTCGGTGTCGGTGTCGGTGTCCTCTCACTGACCCTTTGTTTTCACTGTCAGGGTTCTGAAGTCCTCTGTGTGAGGCAGTGGGAGCAGACGGGTCACATGTTCACTCTGCTGTTATCATCATGTGACCACATCACCTGCTGCTGTTTCATAAAGCAGCATTTTTCAGACTCCTTCAGAGCAAAGGTGAGCACTGTCAGACAGGTACTCTCAACTCCTCTCCTATTGTGAAACACTTATTTATTATTTTTACATATATATATATATATATATATATATATATATCCATATATATATATATATATATATATATATATATATATATATATATATATATATATATCCATATATATATATATATATATATATATATTTTTTTTTTTTTTCAATCAAAATGGATTAAAAATGTATTTTATCTTCTCTAATTTTGCATGTTAAAAACAACACATGAATATAAAATTAACATCAAACATGTTCAAATACATTTTTACTTGGTATTTTTATTAAGTATTTCAGAAAATACCAAAATTCCATGTTTTTTTGTTTTTTTTTTAATGAATGATGAATGATTTAAATGAATTACAATCAAACCTGTACTTGATTTAATGCTGCTGCAGGCTCCACATTGCTGTGACACTGGGAAAAGTATGATGATATAGTTGGAATATCTGTTGCCTCTAATCCCAACAACAATCCCTAAACAGGACAATCCTCCAGGTCCCTGTAAAGCTGAGATGCAGGACATAAGGAAGGTGCAGAGGGGCAGTCGGGACGCTGATGGCAGAGGACAGATCACATTTCTACAGGATTCATTAAAGCTCAGTGAATCCAGACATATTCATCTTTACTGTACAGAAAAAACAGTCCAGTATCATTCAGATAAATAAACACACGGCTGCAGCCACAGGACACACTCTCACACTCCTACAGAGTTATTATTAGTAGTATTATTATTAGTATAGCGGTTATACAGAACTCCAGTACAGCAGAACCCCCTGTACCCTCACACTCACACAGATATACTCCATTACTAAAGACACAGACACAGATGTGCAAATGCACACACAGCTGGTCTAGTCCCTGTAGAGAAGAAGTACTGCCAATAGAATAGGACTCTCTGGAGCAGATCATCATCATGACCCTATCGGCTCCATGCTGCCTAATGCCAGGCGTGGACTAGAGGGGTATAAAGCCCCCCAGCATTGAGGAGCTGTGGAGCAGTGGAAGAACTGTGTTCTCTGGAATGATGGTGGAGGAGCTCCATCCAGTACTTCTGGGATGAGTTGGGGAGTTGGGGATGATGAGGTGGGGTGGTGATCACCTAACATCCTGACCTCACTAACACTCTTGTCACTAAATGCAATCAAATCCTCACAGCAATGCTCCTCCAGAATCTAGTAGAAGTCTTCTTCTCTGGACAGTAGAGACCGGTATCCCAACTCTTTAACACCCTTGATTTCAGAATAAACAGTGAATGAGCAGGTGTCCCAATACTTCTGTCCGTGCAGTGATTCAGGTTTAATAAGTTGCTGTTCTCCAGCTTAAAGGATAATGTAGATTTGATTTCCCCAGAACTCCTTTAGGATGTCGGCTGGCTGGGAAGGGTGATGTTCGGGAGAAGATTACAGCTGGTGATGATGTCGATCTTCTCGGAGACGGCTCTAAGGTCCTCCAGGATGAGGCGGATGCTGTGGGAGGTGTTGATGATGCTGTTCTGGGAGTTGTTCAGGTGGGTCGTGGCTGTTCTGATGTCCCGGGAGGCTCCCTGGTAGAGCAGCTTCAGGCTGTGCTGGACGTCAGCGCAGAGCCGAGCGTTGCTCTCCTGCAGCTTCTGCTGCAGCAGAGTGTTCTGACCTGCGGACTCTGCCTTCAGACCTCTCCCGTCATCCGTCCCACACAGGGAGACCACCTCCGGGCTGCGCATGACCACCAGAGGTGGCAGGTCAGGCTGGAATATCAGAGAGTTTGGGGAGGTCTGAGAGGTTCGGGCGGGTTCTGGTCTCCACGGCTCTGCTTCTTCTTCGCTGTCGGTCTCTGAAGCCTCTCCAGGAACCGTGAGTCCAGAGGAGGGTCTCACTGAAGTCATGAAGACCTCCTGATCCGAGTCCGAGTCTGTCTCGTCCGCCTCACCCTGGACCACCACTGCCACCTTCCTGCTCTCCATTCTGCACAGCAGAAACACACCCGATCATCAACAGGAAACAGGAAACACTCTGCTAAAAACAGCCTGTCCAGCTCAGGGTTAGCGTTTGACCAGTGTCAGGTATGTTCTTGTTTGGGTTTGATGGTTTACCAGCATGACCAGCATGACCAGCATGACCAGCATGAGCACGCTGGTCCACCAGTATGAACAACTTGACCATACTGGTCAACCAGCTTTTCCTCACTAATCACTAACCAGTATGACCAGATTGACCATCATGCTGTTAGACCAGTTCAGACACACTCTATACTGGTCAGGAGTTAAACTACACTGGAACCAGTTGGTTTCCCAGTACAGGCTCTGCTCTCTCCTGGATCAGCAGCTTCTCCACCACCAGTAACACGAACAGTAACCAGTAAAACCAGTGAACTCACTCTGATCGACCCAGCAGATCGAGGATCAACAGCAGCTTAAACCTCAGATCTCCAGTTTCTCTTCTGCACGGCAGTCACATGAGGCGCGTGAAGGCAGAAGCGCTCACATCCAATGTCAGAATAAAAGTCCCCTCACGAACTCGATCACGCGCTGATAATAATACAGCATTTATTCAAGATTAATATAGGAAATACTTTAACAGTATATGTGAGTGAATACGTCATAAGTGTGATGTTGCACTAAATCAAAAAATTAAGTAGATATAAAATAAGTAGAACTTACTAATATTTAATTAAACATTTAACGTTAAAATAAAATGTAAGTATATAGATTTTATACTGCAGCAATTTTACAGCACTCAGGATTATTCAGACAAATAATATGAACTACTACAGGATACAAAATACTAATAATAATAATACTATTAATAATTGCTTTAGGAAAACTTCTGTACAATGGTTGTATCGCCACCTGCTGGTCAGCAGGTCTGTAATTAACTCTATATAACATTAGAATAAACCCAAATTAACAGAAAGTCAGTGGTCAGTGAGAGTGTCTACCTGTAATTAACTCTATATAACATTAGAATAAACCCCAATAAACATAAAGTCAGTGAGAGTGTCTACCTGTAATTAACTCTATATAACATTAGAATAAACCCAAATAAACATAAAGTCAGTGGTCAGTGAGAGTGTCTACCTGTAATTAACTCTATATAACATTAGAATAAACCCAAATAAACAGAAAGTCAGTGGTCAGTGAGAGTGTCTACCTGTAATTAACTCTATATAACATTAGAATAAACCCAAATAAACAGAAAGTCAGTGGTCAGTGAGAGTGTTTATACCTGTAATTAACTCTATATAACATTAGAATAAACCCAAATAAACATAAAGTCAGTGGTCAGTGAGTGTCTACCTGTAATTAACTCTATATAACATTAGAATAAACCCAAATAAACAGAAAGTCAGTGGTCAGTGAGAGTGTCTACCTGTAATTAACTCTATATAACATTAGAATAAACCCAAATAAATATAAAGTCAGTGGTCAGTGAGAGTGTCTACCTGTAATTAACTCTATATAACATTAGAATAAACCCAAATAAACAGAAAGTCAGTGGTCAGTGAGAGTGTCTACCTGTAATTAACTCTATATAACATTAGAATAAACACAAATAAACAAAGTCAGCGGTCAGTGAGAGTGTCTACCTGTAATTAACTCTATATAACATTAGAATAAACCCAAATAAACAGAAAGTCAGTGGTCAGTGAGAGTGTCTACCTGTAATTAACTCGATATAACATTAGAATAAACCCAAATAAATATAAAGTCAGTGGTCAGTGAGAGTGTCTACCTGTAATTAACTCTATATAACATTAGAATAAACCCAAATAAACAGAAAGTCAGTGGTCAGTGAGAGTGTCTACCTGTAATTAACTCTATATAACATTAGAATAAACCCAAATTATCAGAAAGTCAGTGGTCAGCGAGAGTGTCTACCTGTAATTAACTTTATATAACATTAGAATAAACCCAAATAAACAGAAAGTCAGTGGTCAGTGAGAGTGTTTATACCTGTAATTAACTCTATATAACATTAGAATAAACCCAAATAAACAGAAAGTCAGTGGTCAGTGAGAGTGTCTACCTGTAATTAACTCTACATAACATTAGAATAAACAGATAGTCAGGGGTCAGTGGTCAGAATGTGCTGTTGGTCAGTAAGGTTGAGACACTGTATGGATGTGGTCAGTTCCCCCAGCAGCTCACCTCATTTACTTTTAGACAGGGATTGGGGGTACTGGCCTTCCTCCAGGAGAGCACTGGGAAATAATATGCTAACACACTCACACACACTGAGCTGTATTTGTATGTTCTGAGGTGTAGAGCAGATGTAGGTGTAGGTGTAGGTGTGAAACCCTGTAATCTGATGGAGAATGAAACTGGCTGTAAATAATCTGTACAGACCTTTGAACTGGTTGCTCATTGACAGGTTGCATGAGTGCACACACACACACATACACACACTCACACACACATACACTTACACACAGTCACAAAGTGAAGTGGACAACTGTAGGACGGAGCATGTGTTGACTTTTTGTGACTGAATCACACACCTGAGCAGGTAAAGCAGGTAAACATTCAGGGGCTCTCGCTGATTCCTCTCCTGCACCTTATCTTCACCATGAACAAGTGAGAGAGAAGAAGAGGAAGGAGTTTCTACTGAGCTCCATGCAGGGTCCACCTGAGACTGCACACACACACACACACACACACACACACACACACACACACACACACACATACACACACACACACACACATACACACACACACATACACACACACACCTGTACTAGTTAAAGTGGGAATAATGGAGTGTATGAAGCGGTGTCAGTCCGGCTGGGTGTTTCCGACATCTCTGCTGTGCATCTATGGGTTCTTCAGCACAGTGAAACCTCTTGAGCCGTTCCTTATCCCGTTCCTTACTGGACCTGACAAGAACCTCACCATGGAACAGGTACCGTAAAACACCACAGCAGCACTGAGAGAAACACACACTGTGAAGTTATTTATGTGTTGTACACATAAAAACACTGTAACACTGTAACACTAACACTCCACTGATGTAACACTGTAACACTAACACTCCACTGATGTAACACTGTAACACTTTGGCACTAACACTCCACTGATGTAACACTGTAACACTAACACTCCACTGATGTAACACTGTAACACTAACACTCCACTGATGTAACAATGTAACACTGTAACACTAACACTCCACTGATGTAACACTGTAACACTAACACTCCACTGATGTAACACTGTAACACTTTGGCACTAACACTCCACTGATGTAACACTGTAACACTAACACTCCACTGATGTAACAGTGTAACACTAACACTCCACTGATGTAATACTGTAACACTAACACTCCAGTGATGTAACACTGTAACACTAACACTCCACTGATGTAATACTGTAACACTTTGGCACTAACACTCCACTGATGTAACACTGTAACACTAACACTCCACTGATGTAACACTGTAACACTAACACTCCACTGATGTAACAATGTAACACTAACACTCCACTGATGTAACACTGTAACACTAACACTCCACTGATGTAACAATGTAACACTGTAACACTAACACTCCAGTGATGTAACACTGTAACACTAACACTCCACTGATGTAATACTGTAACACTTTGGCACTAACACTCCACTGATGTAACACTGTAACACTAACACTCCACTGATGTAACACTGTAACACTAACACTCCACTGATGTAACACTGTAACACTAACACTCCACTGATGTAACAATGTAACACTGTAACACTAACACTCCAGTGATGTAACACTGTAACACTAACACTCCACTGATGTAATACTGTAACACTTTGGCACTAACACTCCACTGATGTAACACGCTCTGTGCTGTAAAGCTGTAGTGCTGTAACACTAACGCTGTAGTGCTGTTGTACTATTACTGAACAGATCATCCTCATCAGATCCCCCCCAGCTTCTTCTGATCTGATCTTACATTTACATTTACAGCATTTAGCTGACGCTCTTATCCAGAGCGACTTACAAGGTTACTTGTATTACAGAGGTGGGCCAATGTAATGTTAGCAGTCTTGCCCAAGGACTCTTATTGGTGTAGCGCAGCACAGTCACCCAGACCGGGAATCGAACCCTGGTCTCCCACATGCTGTTGTTGTAATGCAATGGCAGGTGGTGGTGTTATCTGTTGTGCCACACCAACCATCTTCACTTCTCCCACCGATTGACTCACCTAATTTTTACTGTAGTTGCATTAATCAATGCATCTAGTGTAACCATGGAAACAGGCATAGTGTAATTATAGACAAATGGCTCTACAATAACCACAGAAACGGGCGGAACATAACCGTGGAATCACAGGTGTAGTACAGTGATCAAACGGGTATGGTGGGACCACAGAAACTGGTGTAGTATACAAATGGAATAGTGAGTGTAGCATAACAATAGAAATGGCTGTAGTGTAACCGTGGAAAGAAAGTGGCTGTAACCATGGAAACCATTGCAGGATATAGGACAGTTAGAGCAGCCCTGCACGGTTTACCTGTTAAACCTGACACTCTACTAGAGCGGAACCCTGCTGAGCAGGTGCTGGTTATCAGAATGGATAAAGCGGTTCCTCCAGTTCCAGAAGCACCATCAGTAGATTCAAGATTCAAGAGTTTATAGTCATGTACACAGCAGAAACAAGCAGTTCCACTGTACAATGAAACTCTCACGTTGCAGTTCCTCCATTTACCCACAATCTTATAAATATCACTATAAAGAGAGAAACAGAATAAGTAATATATATATATATATATACACTAAAGTAAAGCCAAGTAAAAGAAAAACACAGTAAAGAAAGTTAAAGAGTGCAGTACTGAGTAGAATATGGATGTGCAGGTGTAAAGTACATTGTGCAGTATAAAAGTAAACAGTATTTGTAAACAGTAGCAGTGATAAATTAATAGGTGCATGTCAGAGGTCAGAGTGTGTGTGTGTGGGGGGGGGGGTGTTCAGAAGCCTGATGGCTTGTGGATAGAAACTGTTCGTCAGTCTGGCCGTCCTGGACGCGAAGAGGCTGTGCGCAGGGTGTGTACAGTCCTGATACTGCTGTGGCCCCTCCTGATGACCCTGGTCCTGTAGATGTCCTGCAGTGAAGACATCAGAACAGACCTGCAGTTTGATGTATCGGGAGAAGCTGCACCATAATGCTGCATTCAGCTGAATCTCTATCAGTCCGGGGTTCTGTTCGGTTCCGTTACGCTGTTCGTTGTGGACCCTGTATCAACAGTTCTCAGACAAGTTCTTGACCCAGGTGGACGTGTTGGTGTGGACGGGAAAGGGGTGTGATGGAGGATTAGGCTCTAATGAAACTCTCTTCCTGTTCATCTCTCAGGTGACCAATCAAATCTTCCCGGTGTGGACGTACTCGTACCTGGCCATGCTGGTGCCAGTGTTTCTGCTCACCGATTGGCTGCGCTACAAGCCTGTGATTGTGTTCCAGTGCGCCGCTCTGTTCGGGACGAACGCCATGCTGCTGTGGCTACAGGGGGTTGGGGTCATGCAGGCTATGCAGTTCGTCTACGCTGTGGTGACGGCCTGTGACATCGCCTACTTCTCCTACATCTACAGCATGGTGGCGCTGCAGCACTACCTGAAGGCCACCGCATACTGCCGCACTGCCCAGCTGATCGGATACACCGTGGGCTCGGTACTGGGCCAGCTCCTGGTCTCGTTTGGCCTACTGACCTATCACTACATACTGGTGCTAACGCTGGTGCTAATCTCAGTCGCCTTGGTGACCGCAGTACTCCTGCCCATGCCTAAAACCAGCATGTTCTTCCACCACCGGGGTGAACCAGGGCATTTACCTGAGGGCCAGGCAGAGTGCACCTCTTGTGAGAACACCCTGGAATCCGGAAAAGTGGAAGCTGATGAAGCTGAAAAGTCCAGAAACATTCCCAATGAAATTCCTCAGACTACAGGAGAGGATTCACAGGAGGATCATGGGAAGAGTCTTGAGACCGGTCCAGTCGCAGAGGGAAAAGGTGAGAATTTAAAAAACAGACAGGACCTCTATAATCAGCCCTGATAGACCCTGATTCACACACCTTATCTAGAACCGGAACCTCCTCTGTAGAGCTGCTCCTCTCTCAGACCGGAGCGCAGTGGGCGGAGTGATACACACACTGTGCTGAGGTGAAGGTGGGTCCGGTTCCTGGAGGTCCTGGAGATCTGGAGGAGCTCTGAGAGACACGCTGAGAGACGAGAGTTTTTAGGGGCGTGTCTACAGAAAGGAGATTGGTGACAGTCTGAGTCCAGTGTTTGTTAGCAGTGTTAGCCTAGCATCTCCTGTTGTACACTATAGACGCTCAGGTGAGAGACCGAACATGACTCAGCTGATCGACTGAATCTGATCAGAGATCAATCGTGATACACCATATGGACAAAAATATTGGGACACCTGCTCATGCATTGTTTCTTCTGGAAGTGTATTAAAATAGTTTGTCCAGCTTTCGTTGGAGTAAACTGTCTCTACTGTCCAGGAAAGACTTTCTGTGAGCATTGCTGTGAGGATTTGATTGCATTCAGCAACAAGAGTGTTGAGAGTGAGGTCAGGATGTTGGATGATGATCACCACTTCATCCCCAATTCCCCAACTCAACCCAAAAGTACAGGACCGCCATCATTCCAGAGAACACAGTTCCTCATGTAGTGTGGTTTGATGTTTTATTGAACCGTTTCATTAAATGTTGGAATAAACGTCGTAAATAAAACCCTTAGTTACATTTACTGAATGTTCTCAGAGATTTCTGCGCTAAGGAAAGTCAAAGTCAGCTGATCTACAGTCATGATCAGTTACATCTGATTATTATTATGTTGGTGCAGGTTAGAATACTGTGTTAGCTCCTCCATCTCCTCCACCCCTCCGCACGGGCGTCTGTTAGCTGACTAACAGAATTAGCCGTTAGCGTCTCCTCCAAGCGTGTTGAGCTCCAGTGGTGGTGTGTTAGCGGCAGTCTGAGGAGATGTGGTGGAGCTTCCTCACGTGTCTCAGAGGAACACGGTGCTAGCCTTCACCCTCCCAGTGCTGGCAGCATCATGATATGGGGTTCTAGATAGTAGGGGGCTGGGGATGACTGAACTGGGGAGAAAGCTTTATTATTATTTATTAAGCTGTATTATTTATTTATTTAAATTCTACTTGAGTACACTGAACGTTCTCTGTGTGCTCGGTTCTATAGCGGGTTGCTGTGGGACTCTCCTGCAGCTGTGGAGAGACTTCCTGACCTGTTACTCCAGCAGGGAGATGCTGTACTGGTCAGCTTGGTGGGCACTGGCCACCTGCGGCTATAACCAGACCGTCAACTACGTCCAGGCACTGTGGGAACACGTGGAACCTTCCAGCAACTTCACCGTCTACAACGGAGGAGTGGAAGCCGTCTCCAACCTGTTTGGTGAGGATCATTTCCATTTATGGCGTTTAGCCAAACGTTATCCAGAGTGACCCCAAACAATTCACACCGGTTACAGAGGACTGTCACCTCCCTTCACATACTGAACTACACTGAACAACAGGTCACTTCTGAGAGTGGTGTGATGCTGAGAGTGATACATGGTGGGGTGTTGAGAGTGATACATGGTGGGATGTTGAGAGTGATACATGGTGGGGTGTTGAGAGTGATACATGGTGGGATGTTGAGAGTGATACATGGTGGGGTGTTGAGAGTGATACATGGTGGGGTGTTGAGAGTGATACATGGTGGGATGTTGAGAGTGATACATGGTGTGATGCTGAGAGTGATACATGGTGTGTATCACTGTGTGAGCAGGTGCAGCAGCAGCATATGGAATAAGCTTTAGTCCGGTGGACTGGAGCCGCTGGGGGGAACTGGCTCTGGGCTCTCTCTCAGGCCTAGGGGGCGCTGCTCTGTTCGCCATGGTTTTCTCTGCTAATATCTGGATCTGTTATACTGGATACATCATCTTCAAGAGCCTCTACATGCTCCTCATCACCATCGCCATGTAAGAGCTTCCACTGCTTTACTGCTTCTCCATACCTTGTGCTTCCACTCACTGGCCACTTTATTAGAAACACCTGCTCTGTGCTTCCACTCACTGGCCACTTTATTGGAAATGATTATTTATTATAAATGATTGATTTGCTATTATGGGTTCCTCTGTGTGTTTATCAGGTTCCAGATAGCTGCAGGACTGTCAACAGAACGATATGCGCTGGTGTTTGGAGCGAACACCTTTGCTGCTCTGGTTCTGCAGACCATTCTCACCTCCATTGTGGTGGACAGCAGAGGCCTTGGCCTGGACATCGTCACTCAGGTCAGTCAGGTGTTCTTCAGAAAAATCATAGCAACCACCTAGCAACCATTTAGCAACCGCTTAGCAAAAACATAGTAATCACTTGGGATACCATAGCAACTGCTTTATAACTGCTAAATAAACTTTTCTAGTTTATTACTATTATTTTTATTATTATTATTATTATTATTAGTAGTAGTAGTAGTAGTAGTATTGTTGTTGTTGTTGTTGTTGTTTTGTTAATAAAAGTGTAATTAAGAGGGTGATGATTAAAGCGGTCGAGTTTATGTGTTGTTTGTTTGTTTGTGTTTATTATGTTCTAGTTTATAATCTATGCATCATATTTCTCCACCATCGCTCTGCTGTTCCTCCTGAGGGGTCTGTACACGTTCTACCGGCAGAGAGAACCACAGCATCGGACAACCACTGGAGAACAGAACGAGAGTGTACAGCCGGATACACACTAAACACACACACGTTTTAATCTGCCAGTGGGGGGAGTCACAGCTGTCTTTAAAATGGTGGACTATACAGATCCATAGCTCTGTATCTCTCTGTAAAGACAGAGTAGAGCTGACCTTGTGTGACTCCTGATAAGTCTGAAATGTTTTATTGTAAAAGTGAAAAGATATAATTGAGTATAATTGAATGTAATTGAATGTAATTGAATGTAAAAATGTAACCAAATGTTATCAAATGTAACTGACTGTGATTAAATGTAACCGTAAAGAACTGATAGTGTCTGACTGTATCTGACTGTACATGAATGTGACTGTATGTAACAGTATGTAAGTGAATATAATTAAATATAACAACGTTTACACCTGCTCACTTCAGTCTCTGGATTATATCCTGTTTTTAACCACATGCATCACCTGATTCATTCAGTAAACACAGTGTGGCTCAACAGACACAAGTTGCTGTGGATGAGTGTCAGCTAAATGCCTAAACGCTAAATTCAGATATTATCCTGATATTCAAGATGGATGAAGTAACCAGGGTCTAAATGTAAGTGCATGTACAGAAATGGAAGTGTAAAGTGTATAAGTGTAGAGGTGTGGAGTGTATAGGTGTATAGGTGTGTAGTGTATAGGTGTAGAGTGTATAAGTGTATAAGTGTAGAGGTGTAGAGTGTATAAGTGCATAAGTGTAGCGTGTATAGGTGTAGAGTGTATAAGTGTATAAGTGTAGAGGTGTGGAGTGTATAGGTGTATACGTGTAGAGGTGTGGAGTGTATAGATGTATAAGTGTAGAGGTGTGGAGTGTATAGGTGTATATGTGTAGAGGTGTGTAGTGTATAGGTGTAGAGTGTATAAGTGTAGAGGTGTAAAGTGTATAAGTGCATAAGTGTAGCGTGTATAGGTGTATAAGTGTATAAGTGTATAAGTGTAGAGGTGTGGAGTGTATAGATGTATAAGTGTAGAGGTGTGGAGTGTATAGGTGTATATGTGTAGAGGTGTAAAGTGTATAAGTGCATAAGTGTAGCGTGTATAGGTGTAGAGTGTATAAGTGTATAAGTGTAGAGGTGTGTAGTGTATAGGTGTATACCTGTAGAGGTGTAGAGTTTATAGGTGTAGAGGTGTAGAGGTGTGTAGTGTATAGATGTATAAGTGTAGAGGTGTAGAGTGTATAGGTGTAGAGGTGTAGAGGTGTGTAGTGTATAGGTGTAGAGTGTATAAGTGTAGAGGTGTAGAGTGTATAAGTGCATATGTGTAGCGTGTATAGGTGTAGAGTGTATAAGTGTATAAGTGTAGAGGTGTGGAGTGTATAGGTGTATATGTGTAGCGTGTATAGGTGTAGAGTGTATAAGTGTAGAGGTGTAGAGTGTATAAGTGCATATGTGTAGCGTGTATAGGTGTAGAGTGTATAAGTGTAGAGGTGTACAGTGTATAAGTGCATATGTGTAGCGTGTATAGGTGTAGAGTGTATAAGTGTAGAGGTGTAGAGTGTATAAATGCATATGTGTAGCGTGTATAGGTGTAGAGTGTATAAGTGTATAAGTGTAGAGGTGTGGAGTGTATAGGTGTATACGTGTAGGGGTG
>NC_132888.1:233518-288518 GCF_030463535.1 Salminus brasiliensis | reverse complement strand
TTGTTTGGTTAGATGGACTGAAGTCATTTATTTGTTTGTGCAGAAGGACTGAAGTTGTTTGTGAATAAGGACAGAAGTTGTTTGTTTGTTTGTTTGTTCAGATGGACTGAAGTTGTTTGTGAATAAGGACAGAAGTTGTTTGTTTGTGAATAAGGACAGAAGTTGTTTGTTTGTTTGTTTGTTCAGATGGACAGAAGTTGTTTGTTTAGATGGACTGAAGTTGTTTGTTTAGAGGGACTGAAATTGTTTGTTTGTTTGTGAAGAGGGACAGAAGTTGTTTGTTTATATGGACTGGAGTTGTTTGTTTGTTTGTTTGTTTGGTTAGATGGACTGAATTTGTTTGTGCAGAAGGACTGAAGTTGTTTGTTTGTTCAGAGGGACTGAAGTTGTTTGTTTGTAAAGAAGGACAGAAGTTGTTTGTTTGTTTGTTTAGATGGACTGAAGTTGTTTGTTTGTTTGTGAAGATGGACAGAAGTTGTTTGTTTGTTTGTTTAGATGGAATGAAGTTGTTTGTTTGTGAAAAGGGACAGAAGTTGTTTGTTTAGATGGACTGAAGTTGTTTGTTTGTGAAAAGGGACAGAAGTTGTTTGTTTAGATGGACTGAAGTTGTTTGTTTGTGAAAAGGGACAGAAGTTGTTTGTTTAGATGGACTGAAGTTGTTTGTTTGTGAAAAGGGACAGAAGTTGTTTGTTTAGATGGACTGAAGTTGTTTGTAAAGAGGGACAGAAGTTGTTTGTTTGTTTGTTTAGATGGACTGAAGTTGTTTGTTTGTTTGTTTAGATGGACTGAAGTTGTTTGTAAAGAGGGACAGAAGTTGTTTGTTTGTTTGTTTAGATGGACTGAAGTTGTTTGTTTGTTTGTTTAGATGGACTGAAGTTGTTTGTTTGTTTGTTTGTGAAGAGGGACAGAAGTTGTTTGTTTGTGAAGAAGGACAGAAGTTGTTTGTTTAGATGGACTGAAGTTGTTTGTTTGTGAAAAGGGACAGAAGTTGTTTGTTTAGATGGACTGAAGTTGTTTGTGAAGAGGGACAGAAGTTGTTTGTTTGTTTGTTTAGATGGACTGAAGTTGTTTGTTTGTTTGTTTGTGAAGAGGGACAGAAGTTGTTTGTTTGTGAAGAAGGACAGAAGTTGTTTGTTTGTGAAGAGGGACAGAAGTTGTTTGTTTGTTTGTTTAGATGGACTGAAGTTGTTTGTTTGTTTGTTTGTTCAGAGGGACAGAAGTTGTTTGTTTGTTTGTTTAGAGGGACAGAAGTTGTTTGTTTGTTTGTTTAGATGGACTGAAGTTGTTTGTTTGTTTGTTTGTGAAGAGGGACAGAAGTTGTTTGTTTGTGAAAAGGGACAGAAGTTGTTTGTTTAGATGGACTGAAGTTGTTTGTTTGTGAAGAGGGACAGAAGTTGTTTGTTTGTGAAAAGGGACAGAAGTTGTTTGTTTAGATGGACTGAAGTTGTTTGTGAAGAGGGACAGAAGTTGTTTGTTTGTTTGTTTAGATGGACTGAAGTTGTTTGTTTGTTTGTTTGTGAAGAGGGACAGAAGTTGTTTGTTTGTGAAGAAGGACAGAAGTTGTTTGTTTGTGAAGAGGGACAGAAGTTGTTTGTTTGTGAAGAAGGACAGAAGTTGTTTGTTTGTTTGTTTAGATGGACTGAAGTTGTTTGTGAAGAGGGACAGAAGTTGTTTGTTTGTGCAGAAGGACTGAAGTCATTTGTTTATTCAGAGGGACAGAAGTTGTTTGTTTGTTTGTTCAGAGGGACAGAAGTTGTTTGTATGTTTGTGAAGAAGGACAGAAGTTGTTTGTTTGTTGGTTTGTTTGTTCAGAGGGACAGAATTTGTTTATTTGTTTGTGAATAAGTACAGAAGTTGATTATTTGTTTGTTTGTTTGTTTAAATGGACTGAAGTTGTTTGTGAAGAGGGACCGATGTTGTTTGTTTGTTTGTGCAGAGGGACTGAAGTTGTTTGTTTGTTTGTTTGTTTGTGCAGAGGGACTGAAGTTGTTTGTTTGTGCAGAGGGACTGAAGTTGTTTGTTTGTTTGTTTGTTTGTGCAGAGGGACTGATGTTGTTTGTTTGTTTGTGCAGAAGGACTGATGTTGCTTGTTTGTTTGTGCAGAGGGACTGATGTTGTTTGTTTGTTTGTTTGTTTGTTTGTGCAGAGGGACTGATGTTGTTTGTTTGTGCAGAGGGACTGATGTTGTTTGTTTGTTTGTTTGTGCAGAGGGACTGATGTTGTTTGTTTGTTTGTTTGTGCAGAGGGACTGATGTTGTTTGTTTGTTTGTTTGTGCAGAGGGACTGATGTTGTTTGTTTGTTCGTGCAGAGGGACTGATGTTGTTTGTTTGTTTGTGCAGAGGGACTGATGTTGTTTGTTTGTTTGTTTGTGCAGAGGGACTGATGTTGTTTGTTTGTTTGTTTGTGCAGAGGGACTGATGTTGTTTGTTTGTTTGTTTGTGCAGAGGGACTGATGTTGTTTGTTTGTTTGTTTGTTTGTGCAGAGGGACTGATGTTGTTTGTTTGTTTGTTTGTTTGTTTGTTTGTGCAGAGGGACTGGGGCTGTGGGCCTCAGCGGCCGCTCCACTCCTGTAAGTCAGTGCCATCTGACTTCTGCGCAGTGAAGAGGAGCTCCTCAGGAATCCTCCAGCTTCCCCGACTGTCCTGCAGGAGCACCGCCAACAATGACCAGGAGAACCTCGTCAGCAAAGGGCCCACCAGAGTCACCTTCTGTCTGGGGGTCAACGAGGAGACGGTTTTGGACAGAGCACAGAGACACTGGTAAACACTGAGCAGCTCTGCTTCTGCTGATGAGAAGGTCTTGGGGTTGATCAGTTCTTCACTATAATTCGAGTAAATGTGCTGCTTTAGATTGTATTCATTCTGGAGTTTGAAGCTTTAATTGATTATTATTATTTTGAGTTTTACTAATAAACACACCCAGTGTGTGTGTCACTGCTCAGACAGTGAAACCCTGACTCAGCACTTTCCTCCTCAGCTGGTGATGAAGAGTGTTTACTGAAGGAGGAGTGGGCGTGTCTCTGATCTGAGGAGAATGATTATCTATAGTGTTGATCAGCAAGTCGGTGTAAAGGTCACAGGAATAAACTCAGTCAGTCGGGTCACGAGAGACCAGGAGAGTCACGTTCACGACAGGAGAACCAAACGTCACCATTTCCCCGTTCACCTCAGATGCGGTTTAGGACCAGCAGGGGGAGCTAGTCCCTCTTCAGTCAAAAGGGTAATTCCATGTAAAGCTCCACTGGAGGACCCAGCATTTACGGTCTGGTATTAGAACATTTAAGAACATTTCTTTGCCTTGAGAAGCTCCGGGGTTGCTTTTCCATAATGTTTTGGATCTGGTACTGTGAAGAACCGTTCTATCAGTTCTGCAGCAATTTGACTGAATCTGAGCAGAAACTCATCAATAAACACCAGCGACCCAGTTCCACTGCCAGCCATACATGCACACCAGAACACTACCTCCACCATGTTTGATAGATGTGTTTTCACTGTAGAACCATTAAGCTTTGTTTTTGTTTTCTTGATACTAAAGTTAATCTTGGTTTCATTAGTCTGAGGATTATTGATCCAGGTCTGATCAGACTTTTAGATGTTTTCTATCAGTGGTTTGGATTGTGAAGTAAACCCTCTGTACTCATGAACGCGTCTCTTGATTCCTCCTCTTCCTTCTCCTCCTCGAGGGAGAGCGAGTTTGGATATGTTAGATGTTGACACTGTGAAGACTTTCTTCTTTACTGAGGAGGGAATTCTGAGAAAGGTCTTCCTTTGTTGTGTTGCTGAGCTCTTTCTAAGAATGAAGCAGAGGGTTGATTTGGACACTCCTAAAGTTTCTGCTCTCTCTGATTGGTCTGTTTTGGCTGTTTTGCAGTCTGATAGACTGCTGTTGGACTTCCATCACCACCTCTTGCATCAACACCTCTTTGGAGTCATATCTACCAAACGCAAATTCAAACACTTACAATCAGTCAATTATTTAAGTTTTTTATTTATTATTTAGTTTTTAGTGGAGAGAAAAGTATTGGGACGTATACCCACCTCATCATCCCCAACTCATCCCAAAAGTACTGGATGGAGCTCCTCCACCATCATTCCAGAGAACACAGTTCTTCCACTGCTCCACAGCTCCTCAATGCTGGGGGGCTTTATACCCCTCTAGTCCACGCCTGGCATTAGGCAGCATGGATCCAATAGGCTCATGATGTTTATCTTCTCCAGGGAGTCCTATTCTATTGGCAGTACTTCTTCTCTACAGGGACTAGACAAGCTGTGTGTGCATTTGCACATCTGTGTCAGCAGTGTGAGCACCTGAAGAGTAGCAGAATACATTCATTTGAAGCTGTGTCCACAAACATTTGGACATGTAGTGTAAAAGCTAAATCAGCTCATCACTGGAGAAGAGTGTGAATAAACAGACGGTACAGGCTGTTAGTCAGGGAGGGGTCTGTGGTTGCAGAGCGTTGGAGAACCCCTGGTTTAGATGGTCGCTGATAGCAAACAGAGCTATTCCTGGAGCTCTTTCGTTATTACAGAGTTTCGGACGGATGGTGGATTCCGCTCAGAAATCCAGCCATTCTGTTTTCCTCTCGGAGGAGAGACCTCGTCTGGCAGCTGTTTGAGTAGATGAACCTTTTTAGCCTTTTAGATGATCAAAGCCTACAGGGGGAAGGCTTGAAGTTGGAGATAAAGATCCATCGTGACACTGGCGATGCGCTCTCTTTTTAACTTCACGCTGTACTTTTTCATGTGACTTCGCCCGGTGAGCTCAGAGCATGTGAAGAACCAACTGACCTCGTTCAGGAGGTCTTCTTTAACGCTGTTGTCCTGCTATTGTCTTCTACTGCGTCTTTATCAGTGGTCAGTACTGTAATGCACTCAGGGACTGGAGCAGGAAGCGGGGGACAGTCCCGTTCATGGTGGAGGTGGGCCAGTTCTGCCACGGTTCACTGTCGCTGTAAATCGGTCTGCCATATTTAGTGTGGGGGAGGGAAGGCCTTTATGTAAACAAAAGCAGTTCATGAGGAAAGGTTCCGCTGGTGGGATCCATTAACAGCGTCTGCAGTCTGGACTCTAAGACTTCCTGGAGGCCGAGAGGCGTCAGCTGTTTTTACAGCTTCGCTCAGAATGACTTCTTAACTTCACCCAGGCGGTGAGGCAGGGTTTCGGGCAGGCAGGTGAAGCTTTTAGAGAGTTTATACCCTGGAGATCAGTGAAGCGATGAGTGAAATACTGTTCGAAAGCTCAGAGGAGGAGAAGGGCAGTGGCAGGCCGTCCCACCTCCAGCTCAAACCCAGCTCCAGCACCTCTACAGGAAACTCTCCAGCTGGATCCCCAAAAATGTCTCCTCGCGATTCTCCTCGGATTTCCCCTCGCAACTCCCCACTGCTCTTCAGAAAGCTCCGCATCAACCGCAGCATCACTCCACAGAGGCGCTTCACACTGGCACACACACCCAGGTACACTATTCACACTGGCACACACAGGTACACTATTCACACTGGCACACACACCCAGGTACACTATTCACACTGGCACACACAGGTACACTATTCACACTGGCACACACACCCAGGTACACTATTCACACTGGCACACACAGGTACACTATTCACACTGGCACACACACCCAGGTACACTATTCACACTGACACACACAGGTACACTATTCACACTGGCACACACACCCAGGTACACTATTCACACTGGCACACACAGGTACACTATTCACACTGGCACACACACCCAGGTACACTATTCACACTGGCACACACAGGTACACTATTCACACTGGCACACACACCCAGGTACACTATTCACACTGGCACACACACCCAGGTACACTATTTACACTGGCACACACACACAGGTACACTATTCACACTGGCACACACACACAGGTACACTATTCACACTGGCACACACACACAGGCACACTATTCACACTGGCACACACACACAGGCACACTATTCACACTGGAACATTGAATATGGCACCTTTGGTATTTGGAGTTTGGTGATGGAGGTTAGGCTGTTGCTATTGGAGGTTTGGTGCTTCATTGGTGGAGGTCACACGGTTGCTATTGGTGGAGATTTGGTGCTTGGGTTGGAGATCTAGCTGTTTTTACTCGAAGTTTGGTGTTGGAGTTGAGGCTGTTGGAGGTGTAGAGCTTGGAGTTGGAGTTTAGGCTGTTGGGAGTGTGGAGCTTGGAGTTGGAGTTTAGGCTGTTGGAGGTGTGGAGCTTGGTGTTGGTTTTGGGCTGTTGGAGGTGTAGAGCTTGGTGTTGGTATTGGGCTGTTGGAGGTGTAAAGCTTGGAGTTGGAGTTTAGGCTGTTGGAGGTGTAGAGCTTGGTGTTGGTTTTGGGCTGTTGGAGGTGTAGAGCTTGGTGTTGGTATTGGGCTGTTGGAGGTGTAAAGCTTGGAGTTGGAGTTTAGGCTGTTGGAGGTGTAGAGCTTGGTGTTGCTGGTTGGGCTGTTGGAGGTGTAGAGCTTGGTGTTGCTGGCTGGGCTGTTGGAGGTGTAGAGCTTGGTGTTGGTATTGGGCTGTTGGAGGTGTAGAGCTTGGAGTTGGAGTTTAGGCTGTTGGAGGTGTAGAGCTTGGTGTTGCTGGCTGGGCTGTTGGAGGTGTAGAGCTTGGTGTTGGTATTGGGCTGTTGGAGGTGTAAAGCTTGGAGTTGGAGTTTAGGCTGTTGGAGGTGTAGAGCTTGGTGTTGCTGGTTGGGCTGTTGGAGGTGTAAAGCTTGGAGTTGGAGTTTAGGCTGTTGGAGGTGTAGAGCTTGGTGTTGCTGGTTGGGCTGTTGGAGGTGTAGAGCTTGGTGTTGCTGGCTGGGCTGTTGGAGGTGTAGAGCTTGGTGTTGGTATTGGGCTGTTGGAGGTGTAAAGCTTGGAGTTGGAGTTTAGGCTGTTGGAGGTGTAGAGCTTGGTGTTGCTGGTTGGGCTGTTGGAGGTGTAAAGCTTGGAGTTGGAGTTTAGGCTGTTGGAGGTGTAGAGCTTGGTGTTGCTGGTTGGGCTGTTGGAGGTGTAGAGCTTGGTGTTGCTGGCTGGGCTGCTGGAGGTGTAGAGCTTGGTGTTGGTATTGGGCTGTTGGAGGTGTAAAGCTTGGAGTTGGAGTTTAGGCTGTTGGAGGTGTAGAGCTTGGTGTTGCTGGTTGGGCTGTTGGAGGTGTAGAGCTTGGAGTTGGAGTTTAGGCTGTTGGAGGTGTGGAGCTTTGTGTTGCTGGTTGGGCTGTTGGAGGTGTAGAGCTTGGTGTTGCTGGCTGGGCTGTTGGAGGTGTAGAGCTTGGTGTTGGTATTGGGCTGTTGGAGGTGTAAAGCTTGGAGTTGGAGTTTAGGCTGTTGGAGGTGTAGAGCTTGGTGTTGCTGGCTGGGCTGTTGGAGGTGTAGAGCTTGGTGTTGGAGTTTAGGCTGTTGGAGTTGGTGGTTTGGTGGTAGATTGTTCGGGTGGTGGTTTGGTGGTGGGGAGGTGGAGGTTAGGCTTCTGTGTATGGAGGTTTGGTTGTTGACAGTTTTCCTCTTTATATCATGCAACTGTTGATGACCTCAGTTTAAGGCTGCTGTACGGAGCAGCAGAGCCGGGCGTCAGCGCCAGCGGCATCTACGTAACAGAATATCACAAGATATCTGCTTGGTAGGCATTTGCACACTATCAAATTTTCTATCAATGATAAAACTGCTCACCAAATCCTATATTAAAGGAGGTGGGTTTTGTGCAGTTTTGGGAACCATCAATAGACCTCTTTGTTCTGTAAGGTCTTTGACCCTGCAGGCTTCACTGTCAGCACATCTTCTCAAGGTTCAAACAGACTCTTATCTTTTTGCATGTAGCAGAACTGTGTTGACCAGGAGGAGGTTCACACCGCTTCACATCACCACTGTGCCTCACATCTCAGCCTTGTTCTACATGTGAGTGTTTCTGAGTTAAATATTATCACAATGATCACAGCAGCACACAGCAGCCCAATGAACAGTGAGATCTTACCTGGTCCTGGTTCTGGTCCTGGTTCTGGTCCTGGTTCTGGTTCTGGTCCTGGTCCTGGTCCTGGTCCTGGTTCTGGTCCTGGTCCTGGTTCTGGTTCTGGTCCTGGTCCTGGTCCTGGTTCTAGTTCTGGTCCTGGTCCTGGTCCTGGTCCTGGTCCTTTCTGCCACATAAACACAAACTCTATTGGATCTTTACAGGAAACCAGGACAGTGTCGTTCTTAGGGAAACGGGACGGTTGCACAGCTTGAGTGGTTCTGGGCTGTTACTATGTGCTTGCTATTGTCTCTCAGGTAGTTGCTATAGTTTTACAGTGTGTTTGCTAGGGTGATGCAAGTGGTTGCTATGGTATCCTAGGTGGTTGCTAGATGACTGCTATGTCTTGCTAGGTGGTTACAGTGGTATCCTAGGCATTGCTAAGTGGATACTAGGTCGTTGATGTGGTTTTGGTAAGTTGTTGCTTGCTAAGTTGTATGTGGTTGCTGTTGTAGTTTTGCTAAGCGGGTGTCATGGTATCCGAGGTGGTTGATATGGTGTTGTAAAGCGGTTGCTAGGTGGTTGCTGTGGTTTTGCTAAGTTGTTGCGTGTATGCCGTTGCTGGGCGGCTGTTGTAGTTTTGCTAAGCGGGTGTCATGGTATCCGAGGTGGTTGCTAGATGGCTGCTATGTCTTGCTAGGTGGTTACAGTGGTATCCCAGGCATTGCTAAGTGGATACTAGGTGGTTGCTGTGGTTGTTGCTTGGTGGACGATATGCCGTTGCTGTAGTGTTGCTAAGCGGGTGTCATGGTATCCGAGGTGGTTGATATGGTGTTGTAAAGTGGTTGCTAGGTGGTTGCTGTGGTTTTGTTAAGTTGTTGCTTGCTAAGTTGTATGCCGTTGCTGGGCGGCTGTTGTAGTGTTGCTAAGCGGGTGTCATGGTATTCATGGTGGTTGATATGGTGCTGTAAAGTGGTTGCAGTGGTTGGTCAAGTGGCTGTTACGCAGTTTGCAGAATCCAATGGGAATGATGTCCATATCTTGAGGAAATCCAAGGAATTACGGAGTACAGTGTGGTAAGGGAACTGTCTGAACCTGGAGTATAAACATCTGAAACATCTTCAGATGAACAGAAAAGGCAGGTTATGGTAGTAAATCTACGTCACGAGCTCATGTGATCTAAACAGAAGAGCTGCTCTGTTTCACGGCCGTTCATGTAGCAGAAGCTTCAGCCAGCCTGGCTGCTTCACTCTGAGCTGTCCATATGATGGAAACTTCGTCCAGCCAGACCCCTGCACTGTGTAAATAGTGGAAGTCTGGACAGGTCAGAGCTGAAGAGGGAACAAACGTCTTAGGCGCTGAAGATTCCTCTGTGGAAAGAATGTCAATGATTTAGCACAAAAAACGCCTGAGTTACGCCCTTAAAGATGAATCATAGCAGGAAGGAGGAAGAACGGAAAGGATTAAACAAACCGAACCTCCCGTATCTCAGCGAGAGGCCCTTCAGATTCCCCGGCTCCAGCAAATGATCTGCTGCTAACGTCTTGGAGCCAGATACCACAGGACACCTTCAGAGGCCTTGTGGAGTCCATGCCTCGACAGGTCTCCCTGAAGGCCTCTGAAGGTGTCCTGTGGTATCTGGCTCCAAGACATTAGCAGCAGATCATTTACAGTCCTGTAAGTTATGAGGTGGGCGGAACCTCCATGAGCATCACTGAGAGCCTTGGGTGTCCCAGACCCTGCCACCAGTTCACCTGTTGTCCTTCCTTGGAGCGCTTTTGGTAGGTACTGACCACTGTAAGACCTGCCTGATGTTCTGGTGGAGACGTTCTGACCTAGTCATTATCTAGAACATCACAGTTTGGTTCTCGTCAAAGTGTTTCAGATTCTTACGCTTGTCCATTTTTCCTGCTTCATCACCTTCATCATCTTCAGTGGTTTTAATGTTATGGCTGATTGAGGGAAGTAAGCTTGTTACGTGTCAGAAGGGTTTAGCTCTTTTTCCACTGAAGACGTCATTCGATTGGTGGATCAGTTGACGTCGCAGCAGTTGAGCACTACATGTGCATATGGTGTGTGTGTGTGTGTGTGTGTGTGTGTGTGTTATCATGCTGCTGTTCCCTCGCTGTGTCTGCTGGACTGAACACTAACAGTGTCGTTATTTAGCTGCAGGCTGGAGCTGCCACCTCATTTAAAAGCAGGTCAATTCCATGTGCAGATCGATCGTCATTCCTCACACAGAAACACATCCAGCAGGAGAACCAAACCAGCACAGGAACCCTAAACTCCAGCAGGAGAACCAAACCAGCACAGGAACCCTAAACTCCAGCAGGAGAACCAAACCAGCACAGGAACCCTAAACTCCAGCAGGAGAAACAAACCAGCTACAAGAACCCTAAACTCCAGCAGGATAAACAAACCAGCTACAAGAACCCTAAACTCCAGCAGGAGAACCAAACCAGCACAGGAACCCTAAACTCCAGCAGGAGAACCAAACCAGCTACAAGAACCCTAAACTCCAGCAGGAGAAACAAACCAGCTACAAGAACCCTAAACTCCAGCAGGAGAACCAAACCAGCACAGGAACCCTAAACTCCAGCAGGAGAACCAAACCAGCTATAAGAACCCTAAACTCCAGCAGGAGAAACAAACCAGCTACAAGAACCCTAAACTCCAGCAGGAGAACCAAACCAGCTACAAGAACCCTAAACTCCAGCAGGAGAAACAAACCAGCTACAAGAACCCTAAACTCAAACAGGAGAAAAAAACTGGCTACAAGAACCCTAAACTCCAGCTACAAGAACCCTAAACTCCAGCAGGAGAAACAAACCGGCTACAAGAACCCTAAACTCCAGCAGGAGAAACAAACCAGCACAGGAACCCTAAACTCCAGCAGGAGAAACAAACCGGCTACAAGAACCCTAAACTCCAGCTACAGGAATCCTAAACTCCAGCTACTAGAACCCTAAACTCCAGCAGGAGAACCAAACCAGCACATGAACCCTAAACTCCAGCAGGAGAACCAAACCAGCACAGGAACCCTAAACTCCAGCAGGAGAAACAAACCGGCTACAAGAACCCTAAACTCCAGCTACAGGAATCCTAAACTCCAGCTACTAGAACCCTAAACTCCAGCAGGAGAACCAAACCAGCACAGGAACCCTAAACTCCAGCTACAGGAACCTTAAACTCCAGCTACAGGAACCCTAAACTCCAGCTACTAGAACCCTAAACTCCAGCTACAAGAACCCTAAACTCCACCTACAGGAATTCCATCTATAATAGAACTCTGAGAATTCTCCATCTACAGGACCTCTAAACCCTATTCACAAGAACACTTCACTTCATCCACAGTAGAACTCTGAGAGTTCTGACAGGAACCCTAAACTCCATCTTTCAAAATCCCAAATTCATTTATAGCAGAACATCAACAAGAACCCGTAACCCCATCCACAGTAGAACCTTAAGTTCAAAACTGATGCTCTCAATCTCTCACACACACAATCTCTCTCTCTCTCTCTCTCTCTCTCTCTCTCTCTCACACACACACACACACACACACACACACACAATCTCTCTCTCTCTCTCTCTCACACACACACACACACAATCTCTCTCTCTCTCTCTCTCTCTCTCTCACACACACACACACACACACACACACACACACACAATCTCTCTCTCTCTCTCACACACACAAAATCTCTCTCTCTCTCTCTCTCTCTCTCACACACACACACACACACACACAATCTCTCTCTCTCTCTCTCTCTCTCTCACACACACACACACACACAATCTCTCTCTCTCTCTCTCTCTCTCTCTCTCTCTCTCTCTCTCTCTCTCTCTCTCTGTCCCTCTCTCTCTCTCTGTCCCTCTCTCTCCCAGGCTGAGAGTAGCTTCAGTGTTTGGGATCAGAGTGGGGAAGCCGGAGTGTGTGGTAGGAGTGTGTGGTAGGAGTGTGTGAGAGGACGCTGGATTCTGCCTTTTCGTTCTTTTCTGGAAAACTAAAGACTGACCCGAGCAGACGGAGCTGGAGCTCTGGAGGTGGTGTTGGAGGGGTGTAGTTGGTGACAGTGACTGAAGTTTGAGCTGAACTGTGAAAGTTAGACTCTCAGCTGGTTCTGTCCCGGTGTCTGAGCCCCTGTAGTGACTGTCCGGTCCCGGCGGAGTGACTGTCGTGGGTACAGTGGGTTGTGGTGGACTGTAAGCGCATGCCTGTGAGTTCTGTTCTATTGGTTAATCGGTTTTGGTCCACTATCGGTCAGACAGTAAGACTTTGGCAGCGGATGGAGGCTCCTGCCCAGTGCTGGACTCGTGCTTGACGTTGGCTTTGGCATAATGTGGGTTTGGGACAGTCAGGAGACGTCAGTGGAGGTGAGGCTTTCAGCTGTGCTGGGTTTCTGAAATCCTCCTCCTTCACATTTTAAATTGGAACAGTTCAGACAGAAGCGCCGACCCTCCACCATGAACAAAGATTCCCGCTTCCCCAGGAAGACCATGCAGGTCAGCTACTCCACGCGGAGACACTCGTGCATTGGGTACGTATCACCCCTACTTACGCTCACCCAGCTCCCACCCCTACCCTGAACCCAGCCTGCTCGGCCTCTGAACACTGGACTGGAAGTACTGGAAGCTTATACCCCTTCAATTAGCACAGAGGCTATGAGGCTAACGCAGATGAAGTACTGGAAGCTTGTAATTAAGAGCTACAGGTACTGTGTGTGGAGTGGCTGTGTGTGGTGTGGTGGTTTAGGGGGTCGCTGGTGTGGGAGGTGAGAAGTGCTGTCCAGGTGGATTCTACCTTTTCATTGTTCCTCAAACGTGCTGGGTGATGTAATGGAGTGCAGGCGTACGCAAATGATGACATCATGTGGTTAGGATTATAAATAAGGGACTGTATTGGGTTACAGTTACAGACAAAAACAAGCCTCAGCAGATGTCTGCCAGCACTACACCAGTACTCCTAAACCCAGAACCCAGGTCCAAAGACACAGATCTACAATCGGTTAAAGGAGGAAGAAAGGGGACGGAGACTCCAGCTGTGTAAGAGCAGAGCAGTGGGGGGGTTAACGGGACTGTGGCTGCAGTGATGGAGATCTCCGTAAATCTCTCCTTGAGTTGCAGCTCTGGTCAGTGGTCAGTGAGAAGGTCACCGGGTTATTTCCACAGCTGGGAGCCTCCGTTCAATGCAAATACAGTGGCAGTGGAATCGTGCGCTTGTTCGGCCCAGCCTGCGGTCAGTGTTATTCGTCAGTGGTTCTAATGTTATGGCTGGTGCAGAAGTACAGTAACTGGAAGCACAGGGATGAGCTTCAGATTAAAAGCAGTAAACTGGAGCAGAGTACTGAAGTAAAATTCTCTCTTTGTTGAATTATATGTAAGTATGTGACCAGTCAGGTAATCTGAAAGTAATGAAAAGTAATCAGGTACATTACTGTAACACTGAAGTACCAGCCCTGCAGCTCGTCACACCGCTGGAGCCCTGCTGCTGCTGAGAGCAGTCAGGACGCTCTAACCTGTTTAACCAGAGACACGCACAGAGGCAGCGGACATGAGCATCCCCACAGTGTGTTAGTGCACAGCAGAGTGTGTGTGTGTGTGTGTGTGTGTGTGTGTGTGTGTGTGTGTGTGGCTGTTGTGTGTGTGTGTGTGTGTGTGTGTGTGTGGCTGTTGTGTGTGCCGGAAAGCTAGAGGCTGAGAATCAATTGATCAGAAAGAGTCAGATGAACACACACACTAAAACACACACACACACACACACACACACATACACTAAAACACACACACACACACACACACACACACATACACTAAAACACATCATTGGTATGTGACCTCACTACAGCCTGTAGGTGGTCTGTTTAAAGACAAGCGCCACAGTAGAATTCCACAGTAAAGGGCAGTCTGTAAAGTTCTGGACCACAGTAAGAGGGCTTGTAGGTTCTGGACCACAGTATGGGGAGTTGTAAAGTTCTGGGCCATAGTAAGGGGAGTTGTAAAGTTCTGGGCTACAGTAAGGGGGTTGTAAAGTTCTGGGCTGCAGTAAGGGGAGTTGTAAAGTTCTGGGCCATAGTAAGGGGAGTTGTAAAGTTCTGGGCTACAGTAAGGGGGTTGTAAAGTTCTGGGCTACAGTAAGGGGGTTGTAAAGTTCTGGGCTACAGTAAGGGGGTTGTAAAGTTCTGGACCGCAGTAAGGGGAGTTGTAAAGTTCTGGGCCACAGTAAGGGGAGTTGTAAAGTTCTGGGCCGCAGTAAGGGGAGTTGTAAAGTTCTTGGCTACAGTAAGGGGAGTTGTAAAGTTCTGGGCTGCAGTAAGGGGAGTTGTAAAGTTCTTGGCTACAGTAAAGGGAGTTGTAAAGTTCTGGGCTACAGTATGGGGAGTTATAAAGTTCTGGACCACAGTAAGAGGATTTATAAAGTTCTGGACCACAGTAAGAGGAGGTGTAAAGTTCTGGACCACAGTAAGGGGAGTTGTAAAGTTCTGGGCCACAGTAAGGGGAGTTGTAAAGTTCTGGGCCACAGTAAGGGGAGTTGTAAAGTTCTTGGCTACAGTATGGGGAGTTGTAAAGTTCTGGACCACAGTAAGAGGATTTGTAAAGTTCTGGGCCACAGTAAGGGGAGTTGTTAAGTTCTGGGCCACAGTAAGGGGAGTTGTTAAGTTCTGGGCAGCAGTAAGGGGAGTTGTAAAGTTCTGGGCAGCAGTAAGGGGAGTTGTAAAGTTCTGGGCAGCAGTAAGGGGAGTTGTAAAGTTCTGGGCCACAGTAAGGGGAGTTGTAAAGTTCTGGGCTACAGTAAGGGGAGTAAAGTTCTGGGCTGCAGTAAGGGGAGTTGTAAAGTTCTGGGCCGCAGTAAGGGGAGTTGTAAAGTTCTGGACCACAGTAAGGGGAGTTGTAAAGTTCTGGGCCACAGTAAGGGGAGTTGTAAAGTTCTGGGCCGCAGTAAGGGGAGTTGTAAAGTTCTTGGCTACAGTAAGGGGAGTTGTAAAGTTCTGGGCTGCAGTAAGGGGAGTTGTAAAGTTCTTGGCTACAGTAAAGGGAGTTGTAAAGTTCTGGGCTACAGTATGGGGAGTTGCAAAGTTCTGGACCACAGTAAGAGGATTTGTAAAGTTCTGGACCACAGTAAGAGGAGGTGTAAAGTTCTGGACCACAGTAAGGGGAGTTGTAAAGTTCTGGGCCACAGTAAGGGGAGTTGTTAAGTTCTGGGCCACAGTAAGGGGAGTTGTTAAGTTCTGGGCAGCAGTAAGGGGAGTTGTAAAGTTCTGGGCAGCAGTAAGGGGAGTTGTAAAGTTCTGGGCCACAGTAAGGGGAGTTGTAAAGTTCTGGGCTACAGTAAGGGGAGTAAAGTTCTGGGCTGCAGTAAGGGGAGTTGTAAAGTTCTGGGCCACAGTAAGGGGAGTTGTAAAGTTCTGGGCTACAGTAAGGGGGTTGTAAAGTTCTGGGCTGCAGTAAGGGGAGTTGTAAAGTTCTGGACCACAGTAAGGGGAGTTGTAAAGTTCTGGACCACAGTATGGGGAGTTGTAAAGTTCTGGGCTACAGTAAGGGGGTTGTAAAGTTCTGGGCTACAGTAAGGGGGTTGTAAAGTTCTGGGCTGCAGTAAGGGGAGTTGTAAAGTTCTGGACCACAGTATGGGGAGTTGTAAAGTTCTGGGCTACAGTAAGGGAGTTGTAAAGTTCTGGGCCACAGTAAGGGGAGTTGTTAAGTTCTGGGCTACAGTAAGGGGAGTTGTTAAGTTCTGGGCTACAGTAAGGGGAGTAAAGTTCTTGGCTACAGTATGGGGAGTTGTAAAGTTCTGGACCACAGTATGGGGAGTTGTTAAGTTCTGGGCCACAGTAAGGGGAGTTGTAAAGTTCTGGGCCACAGTAAGGGGAGTTGTAAAGTTCTGGGCCACAGTAAGGGGAGTTGTAAAGTTCTGGGCTACAGTAAGGGGAGTTGTAAAGTTCTGGGCTACAGTAAGGGGAGTTGTAAAGTTTTGGGCTACAGTAAGAGGGTTGTAAAGTTCTGGGCTACAGTAAGGGGAGTTGTAAAGTTCTGGGCTGCAGTAAGGGGAGTTCTGGGCTACAGTAAGGGGAGTTGTAAAGTTCTGGGCTACAGTAAGGGGAGTTGTTAAGTTCTGGGCTGCAGTAAGGGGGTTGTAAAGTTCTGGACTAAAGTAAGTGGACTCATCAACATTAGTTCTGAGGTACTTCACCACTGTTGTTAAAACTTCCTAGGAGATGCATCTGTTGCTGTAGACTGAAGAGAAGAGGTGAGAGCACACAGCCTTGTGGTACTCCTGTACTGAGCATGTTTTCCTGACATGTAGGTTGGGACCACCAGCAGATGGGACCTGGAACTGACCGCTCTGATAAGATTGTGTTCCAGCTGAAGCTGAGCTGAAGGGCCAAGTTTACCGCATCATCAGTAGACCTGACAGCTCTGTATGTGGACTGCAGGAGGGCTGCGATGGCCTTCTGGTGAGCTGGACCAGACTTTGAAAGACCTTCTTGACTACAGAGGTCAGGTCAACCAGCCTGCAGTCATTTAGTCTTATTAAGTCATTTTTGGGGGACTGGGGTGACGGTTGAGGAACATGTGGGGACAGAGGGATGTTTTGAATTTAGGTCTGGAAAAGCTTTAGTGGTCAGCAGGTTTTTCCCAGAGCTAGGATGAGGAGGAGGGCTGGAGATACACTTTCCACCCTGCAGCAGAGGTCGTTCAGGTCGCTGGTGAGCTGATGATCATTCAGGAGAAGGGAAGTTCTACTCATCTTGTAGTTACTGATCTCCTGGAGGCCTTTCCAAGCTGAGGCTGGGTCTGTAGCAGCAATGTGGCTTTTAGTCGCTTGTCTCCGGCCTGTATTTGGCTTCTGTGTAGAGGATTCTGATTCAGTCCTGAACGCTGATCTACAGAATGTCGTCACAGCCTCAGTGTGGTCAGCTAGTTCGTCTATTGCCTCTTCAGGAAGCTGCTGGGCAGGAGAATCATGTTGCTGGGCTGAATGCAAATAATTATTATTTTTTGTTGGTATTTATAAAAGTATTGTTTATTTTATCTTCGATTCCCTGGCAAGTATCTCACTCCACACCAGTAAGGGTTCCTGGGTAAGACTCCTTACTCTACATGCTCCCACCTGTGGACCATGATTCACCTGTAAGGGCTCTGAACGAGAGCGTCAGGTAAATACTGTAAACATATCTGTATGATACCAAAAGTGCTTCTTCTATGGTATCGCTAAATGTAAAACACTTGTATGTCCATGTTTGCTGTTTTTCACGTTTCTCCATAGTGTGAATCTGTCCGTTGTTCTTTATACTGTATCAGAATGTCATAATGAATGGACCAATGAAAATGCACCAAAATGACTTCCATTAAAAGTTACCCTGTAAAGCTGCTGTTTGGAGATGCAAGGTATTTGTCCAACAGCGATATGTTGTGTTTTGATCTTGCTGGTCAACCAGCACCAGACCAGCGTAGACCAGCATGGGATTCCAGAGGGCTGTACTGCCCCTGGGCAGTGGTGCTCAGCAGATAGAGCTCCGGGCTGTTGATGACAGGGTTGTGGGTTCAATGCCCGGGCTCAGCAAGCCACTGTCGGGCCCTTGCGCAAGGCCCTTTACCCTCTCTGCTCCCCGAGCATTGGCTGCCCACCGCTCCGGGTGTGTGTGCTCACTGTCCACTGTGTGTGCTTCACTGTGTGTGCTTCACTGTGTGTGTGTGTGTGTGTGTGTGTTCACTGCACGGATGGGATTAATGTGGAAGCCAGATTCCATCTGTGTCTAACAGTACTGGTGTGTGTGGTGGTCTTGTCTTATAAAGCCGTGAGCTTCTTCAGGAGTTACAGTGAAGGTCCTGCTGAACGACTGCTTTGGTAGCAGCAGTTTTGCAGCATCTCTCCGTGTCTGTTGAGAGCAACCTCAGTGAAAGTCAGCTGAGGTAACGCAATCACAGGATAACAGTGTCAGTGTCCAGAACCAAAAATAAAGGCCCAGACCCCGTGGTGGTCGATGTGTGGCTGGATGCGCTGATGACGTCAGTGTATGCAGCTCCAAATTTTCAGCATGACTGCTTTAGCCAATCTCTCCTACCACTGCCCATCGATCCCCCAGTCTCTCTCTCTCTCTCTCTGCTCTTCGCTCAAATCTGTTTCCGTGATGCAGGATGACTGATGAGTCCATCAGGCCTGTCCTACTGATGGGGATCCCCTTCATGGTGCGGTTTTGGGGACCCCTGTTGGTTCAATTGAGCTGCTGCTGTTTATTATTTATTTAATATTATCCTGAAGTCTGAAAGGTCCTATGTGGGTTCTGCTGCTGAACCCCAGGGTTCCTTTCGTTCATGATGAGGCAGAACATATGAAGCTACTCATCTGATGATGGTTTCGGGTTGGGGTTGGTTTTGCCTGTAGAGGGCGTAGTGCTATAATCTAACACTGTGAGGAAAGGTCTGAGACTGTAGGACTCCAGTGGGCTGCACTGATCTACTGTAAATCAGACATGACACAAATCTGCACATTTAACAAATGATGACATGGTTACTATAGTTACTGTAGTCGAGTAGACTGTAGTTGTTACTATAGCTGCTGTTTGCTTCTGTAACTGCTGTAGTTACTGTACTTACTGTAGTTACTGTGACTGTTGTTACTAAATAGGCTGTAGTTAATGTGGTTACTGTAGCTGCTGTAGTTACTATAGTTACAGTTATTACTGTTGATGCTGTAACTACGGTAATGGCTGTAGTTACTGTAGTTGTGGCTGTTGCTGTAGCTGCTGTGTTTACTGTGGTCACTGTAGACACTGTGTAGGTGGACAGTGTGAGTGGAGGTAAGGAGGGTGACCTCTGAGCATTCAGACACCCTCATAGACTAAGGACACACCAGTAATGCTGGTGTCCCACTGTCTCAGTGAGTAATACTGATGTCCCACTGTCTCAGTGAGTAATACTGATGTCCCACTGTCTCAGTGAGTAATGCTGGTGTTCCACTGTCTCAGTGAGTAATACTGATGTCCCACTGTCTCAGTGAGTAATGCTGGTGTCCCACTGTCTCAGTGAGTAATGCTGGTGTTCCACTGTCTCAGTGAGTAATGCTGGTGTCCCACTGTCTCAGTGAGTAATACTGATGTCCTACTGTCTCAGTGAGTAATACTGATGTCCCACTGTCTCAGTGAGTAATACTGATGTCCTACTGTCTCAGTGAGTAATACTGATGTCCCACTGTCTCAGTGAGTAATGCTGATGTCCCACTGTCTCAGTGAGTAATACTGATGTCCTACTGTCTCAGTGAGTAATACTGATGTCCCACTGTCTCAGTGAGTAATGCTGGTGTCCCACTGTCTTAGTGAGTAATACTGATGTCCCACTGTCTCAGTGAGTAATGCTGATGTCCCACTGTCTCAGTGAGTAATGCTGATGTCCCAATGTCTCAGTGTTTCTGTACGTGGTTAAGTGAATTCTCATTTTGAGTTTGTTCTGGGGATGAATCTGATGAAGTCCTGGGACACGGTTCTGCTTCATGCTGGTGAGGAACTGAAGGAACTCTGGGGATGATGTTCTCTGTGTTCTCCAGACTGTACTGTGAGCTGTACATCTTTTTACATGATCAGTATAGAACCTCCTTCATTCATAAAGCGGTGTGTGTGTGTGTGTGTGTGTGTGTGTGTGTGTGTGTTTAGCGCTCTCTTGCATCACATCGTCTCTGTTGCTATCTGAAGCTCCTCTGATCTATAAATAGCTCCGAAGCTTGCAGCTCTGCTCTGCTGGAGTTCTGTAGTATGTTCTGCGGTTCTGCTGGGCTAAAAATATCCCCCAGCACGGGGGAACCATGGGTCTGAGCTTTATTTAGCTCTACAGGTACAAACCCTTCCTTCTGTTCATTAATATTAATGGGGGGGGGGTGCTATTCTTGGCCCAGTACCGCTATTTTTACCCCACAGTGCACTGCGTCCACCCATAATTCCCTGCTGCTCCTTTCACACATCCACACTTTCTGTCTTCCCTCTGTTTTTCTTTCTTTAGAGATGAGAGATGTTTTATTGTTTCTACTTTAATGAATAAAACCAGTAATTAAATGTGAATATTAAATGTCCCTGCCAGTCTCTGATCAGCCATAACATTAATACCAATGTCTAATATTGAGTAGGTGCCAAAACAGCTCTGACCCATCAAGGCATGGACTCCACAAGACCTCTGAAGGTGTCCTGCTGTGGCACCAAAAGGGACATTAGCTGCAGATCCTGTAAGTTGTGAGGCTGGTGATGTGCCTTGGCACCAATGGCCGGTTCAGCGTTTGTCCTTTTTTGGAGCGCTTTTGGTCAGGTACTTGAAATGAAGGGGGTCACTAACTTATGCACAGTGTGGCACTGAGCCCAGCTGCACAGCTCTAGAGTGAGATCCAGCTGAATCTGAATGAGATTGTGCTTCTGATTCTCACTGTTTGCTTTACTGAACACAAAAGTGAACCCTTCTACAGCAGATGTGTCGAGGCTCAGGTGTGCTGACCACTCTGTGTTTCTCTGCTCCTCAGCTTTGATGCGGAGAACGGTCTGTGTTTGGGCCGCAGCTCTGTGGACCCCCAGGGTGGTCCAGGGTCTGGGGTGGTTCTGCAGGCCAGCGTTCCCCACAGCCAGCGCCGGGAATCCTTCCTCTACCGCTCCGACTCAGACTTCGACCTCTCGCCCAAAGCCACATCCCGGAACTTGTCCACGGCCAGCGAGCTGTGAGTACTGACCTCAACCTGTGACCTCTGGCCCCTCAGCTCCTGAGTAGGGGTATCCTTCAGCTCGGTGGTCCTCAGGGTTTGACCTTGAGACAGATCTGTCTGGAGGGCTGGAGAACTGGGGATTTTAGTACCAGGATGTGGTTTTACATCAGAAATTGCTAAAAGTCTGCATAGCTATCAAACTGTTTCCATTAAAATTTACATAATTAAAGATTACAGATTACAGATTTGATTAGTTTTATAATTAATTAGAAACAATATCTGACACTACCAATGTACCACCTACAGGACCAAAAAACACTCCACCATCATTACCAGAACCCATTTTCAGTACCAAACAGAACCCGTTTTGTAGTTTGTGGTGAATCGGCTGTTGTTGTGTTTTAAAGGGAGGAGAGTCTGAAGCACTGGGAGGTGAACTGGCTGAGCCGGTGAGGAGGACATTGATGAATAGTGAATGTTGATCCCAGCCTGTCCTGTTGCCTGCTTCCTGCTCCCACACACACCCAAACCCGCAGCCTACAGACATGCCCTATAGTTTACACTATACTACTGTATAGTGAAGCACACACAACACCCTGAACCAGGAGAACAAAGCCTCCAACCAGAGGGGAACAGTTGGTCCAAACTGCAGAAGGAGGGGTGATACCCCTGCAGTCGAACCGCCAAGCAGGAGAAAAGCTGTGATGGTGAAACTGCTAGAACAGTCTGAAAACTGCAGCGACAGCAAAACTCTAACCTCACTAATAGTGAGGGTTTTTCAATCTGGAGGGTCGCTACGGCAACCACAAACACTGCGCCGTTTTCATCCTATGCATCATTTAAGAAAATTTTAATCTGCTAGGGGTTGCCAGATTTTTCTGACGCTTTAGGGTAGTTAGAAAGTGCAATATGTTTGAGGTACTTTCTTAATAATGAAGAAAATAATAAATAACACTTATATTAGAAAATGAAAACAAATCGTCTTATGAGTGAATACTGGGTATATTGTTGAATATCTGGCAACCTAAGAACAGATCAGTGCTTACAGTGAAAGAAGGGACAGAGTGGCGGATCTGATGACACCTCCCCATGACCTCAGCCAGCCTAATATCTTCACTGTTCTAAAAATGACCTTAAATGTCCATAAGTATGCAGACATCCCTTCTAGTGAGTGAGTTCAGCGGCTTTAAGGCTGCTGACATAGGTGTTCAGCCACGGTAGGGTTGTTTGGACTGATGAAACTTCATCTAATTCTTTTGAGATAAATTGGAGTGTCAGAACCAGAATCAGTCAGGGATTCTTCATATGAATCCTGAATCAGTGAAACTTACACAAACATCTGTTTAGAAAAGCTTCATCCCAAACTGTTCAATGCAGTGACTAAAATCAGCATTTATAATCTGATTGCATCCAATTTGTCCAATTTTGTTACCACTTTGAATAGCATAGCAACCACATAGCAGCAGGCTAGCAACTGTTAAACACTGCAGTACCAAGTAGTCAAACAACACAATACACAATACAAAACATCAAACAATTACCTAAGAAAGCACAACAACTTTTTAGCAGTTTTAGAAACAGCATAGCAACCACCTCTGACACCACAGGAACCACCTTAAACTGCATAGCAACAGTCTAGAAACACCCTAACAACCATCAGCCCTGTACAAACCACCAAACAATAACTTAACATCATCCTAGTAACCACCTGGGACACCATAGCAACCGCAGAGCCGCCCTCTGGAACTCAATCCTGGGGAGGATATTTACTTTCTGGACCCAAATTAGTGAGCGAACGGATCACAGGCAGACCGGTTAGTAGAGTGTAACTAATGAGGGAAAGGGACTGATGTTCTGTTTTTGGCACTAACATTAACGTTGAGTCGGGCCTCTCCTCTCCCATCATCAGCCTGAGCCCTCCCTCCACCTGAGCTGCTGCTTTACCTCCACCCTGCTGGTCTGAATTCAGAGACTGACTCTCGTTTGCTGTTACTTCCTCTGCTGAACCTAATTTGTCTTTTCCTTTTTCAGACATGGAGAAGACATGATAGTGACCCCTTTCGCTCAGGTCAGTGTGGAGAACTTAAAAATTCAGAACTTTTGATACATCTTGAGTATCAGGATTATATCTGGAGAAGGACAAACCACATAAAAACGCAGGTGTAAACAAACCCAAGACTCATTCACACCAGATACTAATCCCATCACTCAGACCACTTCAGGAAGAGGGCAACCAAAACCCCTCCCAACACAACACAAGCCCCTCCCAGTACAACCAAAACCCCTCCCAACACAACACAAGCCCCTCCCAGTACAACCAAAACCCCTCCCAACACAACACAAGCCCCTCCCAGTACAACCAAAACCCCTCCCAACACAACACAAGCCCCACCCAGTACAACCAAAACCCCTCCCAACACAACACAAGCCCCACCCAGTACAACCAAAACCCCTCCCAACACAACACAAGCCCCACCCAGTACAACCAAAACCCCTCCCAACACAACACAAGCCCCACCCAGTACAACCCAAACCCTGACGCTGGTTTGGGAGTAAATGTGATTCTTGCTGTTGCTTTAATCTGTTTGATGTTGGATTCAGGTGAAATATAAAGTTTTGTTTTTACATTAATTCCAGACTTTTACTTCGCACTCACTCCGCAGGTTCTGGCCAGTTTGAGGACAGTGAGGAACAACTTTGCCATTCTGACCTGCCAGCAGGACCGGGTATCCGGCAAGTAAGCAGAACCCAGATAATAAATAACCCCGCTCCTTTATTAAAGACTAAATGACTGAAACAGGTGCAGGTGTCTAGCAGCTCTGTGAGTTCAACTCTAACACACTGTCTGAGTGAAGTTCTCCTCAGCTCTGACCATCATCACTCATATCACCCTGATCACTGTCTGCAGGAGAACCTCTGGAGCCCCAGCCATGTGCAAGACCAGCCTGCCAGGTCAGTTAAATCCAGCCACACCACCACAGCAGTAACTACAGGGTAATCTACACGCTTTACTGCAGAGCTAACTGTGTGTGTGTGTGTGTGTGTGTGTGTGTGTGTAGAGGAGCCAGTGCAGAAGCTGGCGGTGGAGACGCTGGAAGAGCTGGACTGGTGTCTGGAACAGCTGGAAACCCTAAAAACTCGGAACTCCGTCAGTCAGATGGCCTCAAACAAGGTATAGAAATATCAGGCAGAGCTTCAGGAGCGGAGTTATCCTGACTGCAGGATCTGATCATGGATACAATAATGATCAAAAGAAGATTTAATAAACATTATATAAATGATCAAGTTTGTGGACACCCCTTCTAATGAATGCATTCAGCTACTTTAAGCTGCACCCATTGCTGACACAGATGTGCACACACAGCTTGTCTAGTCCCTGTAGAGAAGAAGTACTGCCAATAGAATAGGACTCTCTGGAGCAGATCATCATCATGACCCTATTGGCTCCATGCTGCCTAATGCCAGGCGTGGGCTAGAGGGGTATAAAGCCCCCCAGCATTGAGGAGCTGTGGAGCAGTGGAGGAGCTGTGTTCTCTGGAATGATGGTGGAGGAGCTCCATCCAGTACTTTTGGGATGAGTTGTGGATGATGAGGTGGGGTGATGATAATCATCCAACATCCTGACCTCACTAACGGTCTGAATTCAATCAAATCCTCACAGCAATGCTCCTCCTCCAGAATCTAGTAGAAAGTCTTCTTCTCTGGACAGTAGAGACAGTTACTCCAACAGAAGCAGGAGAAACTCTTTAAATACTCTTGTTTTAAGGAGGAACAGTGAATATCAGCCTTCAGGACTGATCTTTCCACACACAGCCAATCAGGAAGCTCTGCCAGCCCTGCCTCTGTTTGAATCTGATTGGCTGTAAGGTGGAGCACATGCTGTGTGTTTACTCGTTAGAGCAGAGAGACCGAGAGAGAAGCACCCAGGAAAACAGAGCTGCAGCGCGAGGGCAGGCTGAGAAGTGTGTGTGTGTGTGTATGTGTGTGTGCGGTGGTGTAGTGCAGAGAGAGGGTACATACAGTGTAGTAGTGCAGTGTGTGTGTGTAGCATTTCTGTTCCGCAATGCCAGACAGCAGAACCAGGAGGAGTGTTGAGGTAAGACACACACACACACACACACACACACAGTACACTACACTACACTACAATCACACACACCTGTATAAAGAATACACACTATAGTACACACTGCTGTCAGGACCAGTGAAAGAATCTGTTCATGTTCATCACTCTGTATCAATGAGTGTGTGTGTGTGTGTGTGTGTGTGTGATTGAGTTACTGCGCTCTGCTGGGTGTAATACTGTAGGTACAGCAGCAGTGTGTGATGAAGTGTATTTGTGTTTATTTGTCCCACAGTTCAAAAGGATGCTGAGCCGGGAGCTCACTCAGCTGTCTGAAACCAGCAGGTCAGGAAACCAGGTGTCCGAGTACATCTCCAGCACGTTCCTCGGTACGATTCACTGAAGGCAGATTTATAGAATGCAGTTCTACTTCCCACAGTCAAAGACTGAGTCTACTGTGAGGCACCATCTGTGTGAATTTACCTGCATGCTGTACGGACTCTGTAATATTCCCCTCACACTTAAAAAGCTCTTGGAGAAAGTTCACCTTCCACAGGTCCGTTTATCCAGACAGCACTAACGCAGGCCTTGCCTTTGAGTGCTTCATCAGGTGTAGAACTGCAATACTAAGAGATCTAGTAGTTCAGTGATCTTCTGTGCTAATGCTCTGCTCCATGTGACTGAAGTTTGTTGTTGTGTTCTACAGAGAAGCAGCATGACCTGGAGCTCATGTCCCTGCCGCCCAAAGAGAAGGAGAAGAAGAAGAGGCCGATGTCCCAAATCAGTGGAGTGAAGAAGCCCAAATCCACACACCGCAGTGTATCTATCCCTCGCTTTGGGGTCAGCACTGACCAGGAGGAACTACTGGCCAAGGTCAGTCTGATTCTCTCCTTCTCTTACTTCATTCCTCAGAGAACTATGAGAAGTGCTCCTGAGTGGACCAGGAACTGCTGGACCTCACAATGATCTTGCCTCTCCTTTGAGAACTCACTGGTCACTTCTTCTACAGAAGCTGGAAGTCTTGGTGTAGTCATGGATGATCAGTTATGGTTCTCAGGTCATGTTGCAGTTCTGACTTGGTCCTGCAGATTCCTCCTGTACAACATCTGGAGAACTCCACCCCTCCTCTCTAGAGAGTCGCCCAGGTGCTCGTTCAGTCTCTCCTCACTTCAAGACTTGACCACTGCAACTCTCTTCTGGCTGGACTCCCTGACTTCTGGCTGGAATCCAGAACACAGCGGGTCGGGTCGTCTTCAGCGTGCCTAAATTCAGCTCCATGTTCAGCTGCTCCTCTGCTGAGTTCTCTCTTCACTGTAACTTCCTGTAGCTGCTGCCCTCATCAGATTCAGACCCTGACTCTGGTCTACAAAGCCAAGACTGGACCAGCCAGCCCCTCCATACTTGATGGCGATGGTCAAAAGCTGATCTGCACCAAGAGCCCTTCCAGCTTCAAGTACGGCTCGGCTCGACCCGCCATCCTTTAAGATCCACGGAAGACGAGCGTCCAGACTTTTTACTGTCCTGCACCGAAGTGGTGGAACGAACTTCTCCTGGGTGTCCGAACAGCCAGTCCAACGCTCACTGTCCTCAAACCCAGACTGAAGACCCTCCTCTTCTGAGAGGACTTGGGTGAAGAGTAGAGTATTATGGTCTCCATATTGACTTGTGTGTTTAGTAGTGTGTAGGATAAGTGGTATCTTTGAGTCTGTATAAACTAGATAAGGGTCTTTTCTGAGTAAACAGTGAAGCTCTTCTGTGCGTCGCTCTGGAGAAGAGAGTCTGTAAAGACCTTTAATGTAAATGTAAGTGTTGGCTCTGACCTCCGGTTCAGTCCTCAGTGATGCCATCCATGTCTAGGAGTCCCAGGAACCATAACGTTCCTCTCTCTCTATGTGGGTAGGATGGTCTTCTCTCCTCCCATTACTCACCATGGGAAACGCTAGCCAGCACAGAATTAGCAGAATTAGCGTTCCACTGGTGTTGCATTAGTGGCAGTTTGAGAAGATGTGGTGTAGGTTCACATGTCTGAGAGGAAGACAATGCTAGCCTTCACCCTCCCAGTGCTGGTAGCATCATGTGATAAAAATAGTCCTAGATAGTGGAGGGACTGGGAATGAGGACACTGAGGGAACAATTAGCAAAAATCAAAAATAAAGAGTTTACTGAAGTTAGTCTTGTATAGACGAATTCATCATTTTGTTGGCTTGCTGTGATCAGCAGTTTCTTCAACAGAGCAATACCTTATCCAAGTACACAACTGGGAGTTCCCAGTCTGTCCTGGGATTTAAACCCACAACCTTGTGGTTGTTGTGTTAAATCTATTACTCCTAGGCTATCTCAAGGCTTTAAAGGGAGCTGAAGGGATTATTAAATAAAATAGTCTGTGTCTCATCTGCAGGAACTAGAAGACATTCATAAATGGGGTGTGGATATTTTCAAGATATCCAAGTACTCAGGGAACCGGCCACTGACGGTCACAATGTACACCATATTCCAGGTGAGTGGACAGAGCTGTTGACATTGCGGTATTGTTGTTTATCACAGCAGGGCACTAATGATTCTTATTGTTTAATCTGCCTTCAACTGACCTCTACAGGAAAGAGACCTACTGAAGACCTTTAAAATTCCCGCCGACACCTTCATTACCTTCATGATGGCGCTGGAGGAGAACTACCGTGCTGATGTTGCGTATCACAACAGTATCCATGCAGCGGATGTGGTCCAGTCCACAAACGTCCTGCTGTCCACTCCAGCACTGGAGGTGCGCTTCCTGTAGTGTATTACAGTCTGTCAGAATGAGCGTGTGGATCATATGATCATTATAGAGCATTATAGAGCGCCCCCTACGCTTCCTGTAGTGTATTACAGTCTGTCAGAATAAGCGTGTGGATCATATGATCATTATAGAGCGCCCCCTACGCTTCCTGTAGTGTATTACAGTCTGTCAGAATGAGCGTGTGGATCATATGAACATTACAGAGCATTATAGAGCGCCCCCTACGCTTCCTGTAGTGTATTACAGTCTGTCAGAATGAGCGTGTGGATCATATGAACATTACAGAGCATTATAGAGCGCCCCCTACGCTTCCTGTAGTGTATTACAGTCTGTCAGAATGAGCGTGTGGATCATATGAACATTACAGAGCATTATAGAGCGCCCCCTACGCTTCCTGTAGTGAATTACAGTCTGTCAGAATGAGCGTGTGGATCATATGAACATTACAGAGCATTATAGAGCGCCCCCTACGCTTCCTGTAGTGTATTACAGTCTGTCAGAATGAGCGTGTGGATCATATAACCATTATAGAGCAGTATAGAGCGCCCCCTACGCTTCCTGTAGTGTATTACAGTCTGTCAGAATGAGCGTGTGGATCATATGATCATTATAGAGCGCCCCCTACGCTTCCTGTAGTGTATTACAGTCTGTCAGAATGAGCGTGTGGATCATATAACCATTATAGAGCAGTATAGAGCGCCCCCTACACTTCCTGTAGTGTATTACAGTCTGTCAGAATGAGCGTGTGGATCATATGTACATTATAGAGCATTATAGAGCACCCCCTACGCTTCCTGTAGTGTATTACAGTCTGTCAGAATGAGCGTGTGGATCATATGGGCATTATAGAGCATTATAGAGCGCCCCCTACGCTTCCTGTAGTGTATTACAGTCTGTCAGAATGAGCGTGTGGATCATATGAACATTACAGAGCATTATAGAGCGCCCCCTACGCTTCCTGTAGTGTATTACAGTCTGTCAGAATGAGCGTGTAGATCATATGAACATTATAGAGCATTATAGAGCGCCCCCTACGCTTCCTGTAGTGTATTACAGTCTGTCAGAATGAGCGTGTGGATCATATGAACATTACAGAGCATTATAGAGCGCCCCCTACGCTTCCTGTAGTGTATTACAGTCTGTCAGAATGAGTTAACACCATATTTGCTTACTTATTCACTAAAGTGCTTTATCTTGGCCCTCTAGTTCAGGGGTAAAACATTTGTGCTGTAACTAAATGTCTGTAATTCAGAAATCTATGTTCTAGGCTGTTTTCACTGATCTCGAGATCTTGGCTGCACTCTTTGCCAGCGCGATCCATGATGTGGACCATCCTGGAGTATCTAATCAGTTTCTAATCAACACAAGTGAGCAGACATTTCTCCACTATTTGAAGACACAGTCACTGAGGTGTTTCATATGTGGGTTGTTTAATCTGTTCCTTACTTCATCCCTTAGATTCAGAGTTGGCTTTGATGTATAACGATGCATCTGTGCTGGAGAACCACCACCTGGCTGTTGGCTTCAAACTCCTGCAGGAAGAAAACTGTGATATTTTCCAGAATCTGAGCAAGAAACAGAGACAGTCGCTGCGTAAAATTGTCATTGACATGGTAAGGAACCAGTACTGGCAGGATTATGCAGAGACAGATCAGCAGGCTCTGTCATTTATGGGATGTTTCCTTTGGTCCATCACAGGTCCTGGCCACAGATATGTCCAAACACATGAACCTGCTAGCAGATCTAAAGACCATGGTAGAAACCAAAAAGGTGACAAGTCTGGGGGTTCTCCTGCTGGACAACTACTCTGATCGCATCCAGGTATTCTTTACTAGTTTGTGTATTTATTTCAGCGAGGCTCTGGAGGAACATTTTGGTCCCCTGACTGGAACTCGCTGTGAGAAGGTGTTCAGGAATCTCTAATAGCCTTGGTTATGGTTTCTAACATGACACGACTCTCTGTGACCAAACAGGTTTTTTGACTGTTTTTAAAGGTCCTCCAGAACATGGTCCACTGTGCTGACCTCAGTAACCCCACCAAGCCTCTGGAGCTCTACCGGCAGTGGACCGATCGCATCATGGTGGAGTTCTTCACCCAGGGTGATCGGGAGAGGGACAGAGGGATGGAGATCAGCCCCATGTGTGACAAACACAACGCCTCCATCGAGAAATCACAGGTCAGTGTCCGGCAGGTTGTCCCAAGCCTAAAAAAGTCATAGTAATAGTAGAGTTTAGTGTTTTAATAAAAATAAAAATAATGAAAAGAAGAAGAAGAAGAAAATGTCTTATTGATATAGTTTCATGACACCTTTATCTCAGATGCAGATTAATGCAAAAATACATATTAATATATATATATACGTATTAATAAAAAGCAGTATGATAAAACATAAGAAAACTAGGGTTCTTCAAGGGTTCTTTGTTTAAATAAATGGTTCTATATGGAACAATGACATCCCCTGTAGATGATTCCTAATAAACAGCCTTAGAGAAAACCACATTTACCATGAGTGCTGGACACAGATGGAATTTGGCCTCCATCCGTACATGGGACCCTGTAGGAACCCTGCTGAGTAAACGGAGAGCTGGTTCTACGTTCTGGCTTGTTCTGTCTTCCTGACGCAGATCTTTGTTTTTTTCCAGGTTGGGTTTATTGACTACATCGTTCACCCTCTGTGGGAGACATGGGCAGACCTGGTCCATCCTGATGCTCAGGATATCCTGGACACTCTGGAGGACAACCGAGAGTTTTACCAGAGCCTGATCCCCCACAGCCCGAATGCCGCTCTGGAGGAGAAGAGCCTGGGTCGGGGGGCCAGCGGGGGGTCCGGGGTCGGGTCCGGCGGAGGTGGAGCTACAGTGGAGAAGTTTCAGATTGTCCTGACGCTGAAGGAGGAGGACGGTGAGACGGACGCGGAGAGTCCAGAGGAAGAAACAGAAAGCTACTGGGCCAGAAATGCTCCTGTCTGGAAGCATGGTCAGCGCTCAGACAGTGAGGATGAGGATGGAGAACTCCACCAGGAAGGGGAACGTGTTCTGTGTCAGCGATCAGGAACGTAACCCTGAAAACCTGGTTCTTAACCTTGATGACTTCTTTTGCTCCTTTTCCAACCTGTCCTCCATCCTGCACTTACACCGGGGTCACCACCCTTACCGGACTGACCACGGCCTCCTGGACTTCCACTGAAGCTTTTCGATCTTTTAGAACCAGTTAGAGGTTCTTGCTCTTAAACCACGATGCTGCGGAGGAGACGGCTGGTGTGGTGTGATCCGGTAATGAAGATGTTAGCGCTGTAATGGTTCCGCAGGCCGAGGTTCTGCTCTCGGTGCAGTTATTTATTTGTTTGTTTGTTAATGAATTTATTTATTTATTTATTGTCTTTAATCCATTATCAGATTATTTCTGTGTGATCTGAGGGCGGACGGCTTTCAGCAGATAAAAGACTTCAAAGTCCGTTCTGAATTTAGAATCTTTAGCTTTTCTACGAATTTGTGTCTGTTTAGAAAATCTGAATTTACAAAGTTAACAAAACACAAAACACTCATTTAAACTTTTATCTTTGATGTTATCCAAACCAAACCATGGCCCAGAACCGAGCACAGAACCGAGGAAGGTGAACCATTACACACACCTAGCCTGTACTACAGAACGCTTCTCCAAGGGCTCTTCAGTAAAGACAAAAGTTCTATAGAACCATGAAACCTACAGAACCATTTGCTATGCATAAGCGGAGCACAGCACTATAAAGAGGCCTCCACCCTGGAGAGCGTTCTCAAAATCCTCCACCCTGGAGAGCGTTCTCAAAATCCTCCACCCTGGAGAGCGTTCTTGAAAACCTCCACCCTGGTTTTGAGTCACTTACAGCACCATGTTGGTGGACCGGAGGCTACGTGTTGAAATATGGGGTACGTGTGGACCAGGCCTGAGTGTCAGCCCAGCCGCCGCACTGCACTGGAGCCGAGCTCTAATGACTGAGAGCTGTTTTAACTCGTTCGCTGGTTTTTGCTCCACCTGTGGTTTTGCACTGCGAAGCTCCAGCAGCCCTGAGAGAGGCCCTGACTGTACAGGACAGACGGTTTAGCGGGACTCAGTGTTTTTATGTGATGTTAATGTGCACTAGACGGTCATTCCTGAAGAAGACACACTGCTGATGAGAAGGGTGCTCTTTGCTCCTGAACAAAAGCCAAGAGTACCGCCCTCAACGTCCCGTAAACCCCTCAGGACACGCACCGAGCGCCTGCTTCTGCACTCACCGCCGTCTTCCGCTGCACTGCTGCTGGGTCTTTTGTGTTTGGTTTTGGTTCCACCTAGTGCACAACACTCGCCATTACCAAGGCCAGAGCTGATCCACCGGACTTAGCCTGGGTTCGGGCAGACGGTGTCTAAAGAACACAGGTTCTTCTGGGTGCTGCAGACTCGGAGAACCGCTGCTGTATTTATTAGCTCAGCTTTGTAGGTTTTAATGCTGTCTGTTTTTATTCTTCCTGCTTCAGGTTCTGTTGATTTAGGCGTAGGTTCTGTTCATTCACGTAGGCGTGTGGCACTTTCTGTGAATGTGGTTCTGTTAAGAAAGGGCTGCAGTCGGAGTAAAGTGCTTATAGCTAGACCCTCATCCAGAACCTGAACAGTTACATATTGTCCTTCAGCAGTTTGGGCGTTTTGCTCGTATTTGAGATTTGAGACTTTTTATTTACTAATGTCTGACTAAAACTCAGACTAAGACTAAAACTCAGACCGAGACTAAAACTCAGACTAAGACTAAAACTCAGACCGAGACTAAAACTCAGACCGAGACTAAAACTCAGACCAAGACTAAAACTCAGACCAAGACTAAAACTCAGACCGAGACTAAAACTCAGACCGAGACTAAAACTCAGACCAAGACTAAAACTCAGACCGAGACTAAAACTCAGACCGAGACTAAAACTCAGACCGAGACTAAAACTCAGACTAAGACTAAAACTCAGACCAAGACTAAAACTCAGACCGAGACTAAAACTCAGACTAAGACTAAAACTCAGACCGAGACTAAAACTCAGACCGAGACTAAAACTCAGACTAAGACTAAAACTCAGACTAAGACTAAAATTCAGACTAAGACTAAAACTCAGACCGAGACTAAAACTCAGACTAAGACTAAAATTCAGACCGAGACTAAAACTCAGACTAAGAGCGGTTTCAGGAAGCATGTTTTAATTTCCCTCTCAGTGATTGATCTCTATAGCCCTCCCCCCTCCACCCCCCTCTGTTTTCACCCCAGGCCAGTTTCCATTAGGGAGGACAGTACTGTTACAGGGCAGCGGTTCAGTAGTCTGCTGTAGATGGTTCTATATAGAACTACACAGCACTCAAAAAGGGTTCTTTAGTAAAGGGTTCTGTGTAGAACCATTGCACCATTATAACCCCCTATAAACCATCACTGCACCATTAGCTTCCTCACACTTGCTGATAGAACCTCAAATGTTCTATGTGGCGGCACCAAGGGTTCCAAAACCATGAAGTGAAAAAAACACATTTTTAGTACTGTATAGAACCCCTTGTGAGGGTTCTTTAGTGACGGCAGTGGTTCTGTATAAAACTGAAAACTAAAAGAACCATTCGGATGCCTGAATGCCTGCTTCACAGTGGTGCTGCACCTTTTGTAGGCGGTTCTGTATAGCACCTTAAAGAACTACTTTTTTAGTTTAGAACCCTTTTCGCTTTGAGTGCACATGCTTACTTTTAAAAAGGTTCTTCAAGGGTTCTTTAGTAAAGGCATTAGTGCTATATGGAACTATGATCACTATTTGGATGCCTAAAGGTTGGTTGTTTAAAGGTTAAAGAAAAAATAACTGAGTCTAAGAACTCCTTTCAGTATATCTAGAACCCCTTTTGCTTAGTGTGTACAAGGATTCACTTTTTGAGGGTTCTTTAGTAAAGACAGTGATTCTATGTAGCAAACTTTGAATGCTTCAATGGTTCTTTGGCAGGTTAAAGGTGCTCAGCATGGTGGAAAACCCTTTGTAGATGGTTCTAGATAGTACTCCACTACATTACATTACACTACATTACAAGTCAAGGAATCCTTTGTAGTACTATATAGAACCATTTTTGTTTGGAATGTAGGGTTACGTTTTTCTTTCTTTCCTTCTTCTTCAGATCGTCCTCTCTGTCCAAAGAGCAAGTAGACGATCGCCAGCTTCTAGACCAGGTTCTCCACCCACCTTCTTAGATCCCTCTCAGATCTGTGTCAGGAAATTGTTTAGTAAAATTTGATGTAATTGAGTACAATAAACAGCAGAACCGTGACTGTTAGAACTCAGCTTAACAGTCAATAGTAACGTTTATTCTGCTCACACATCCACTCACAGCTTATCTAGAACCTCCAGAAGAAGTAGTGGAGTTAACTCTGCTCACACAGCCACTCACAGCCTGTCTTGAACCTTCAGAAGAACTAGGGGTGTTAACTCTGCACATACTTCCACACACAGCCTATCTAGAACCTCCAGAAAAACTAGTGGTGTTAATTCTGCTCACAGACTATCTAGAACCTCCAGAAGAACTAGTGGTGTTAACTCTGCTCAGACTTTCACTCACAGCCTGTCTAGAACTAGGACTGCAGTCCTGCTTCTCCTGTAACTGTAGCACTGCAGTGGCTCTATGGTGACTCTACTATAACCACCACACTACAAACTCTACTGTGGAATTCCACTTATACAGTAACTGTAATTCTACAGTAACTCTACAGTAACTCTGCTGTAACTACAGTAACTCTACAGTAACTCTGCTGTAACTACAGTAACTCCACTGTAACTCCACTGTAACTCTACTGTAACTCTACAGTAATTCTACTGTAACTCTAATGTAACTGTACTGTAACTTTACAGTAACTCTGCTGTAACTACAGTAACTTTACAGTAACTCCACTGTAACTCTACTGTAACTCTACAATAATTCTACTGTAACGCTACTGTAACTCTACAATAATTCTACTGTAACGCTACTGTACCTCTACAGTAACTCTGCTGTAATTCTACTGTAATTCTACTGTAACTCAACTGTAACTCTACAATAATTCTACTGTAATGCTACTGTACCTCTACAGTAACTCTGCTGTAATTCTACTGTAACTCTACTGTAACTCTACAATAATTCTACTGTAATGCTACTGTACCTCTACAGTAACTCTGCTGTAATTCTACTGTAATTCTACTGTAACTCTACAATAATTCTACTGTAATGCTACTGTACCTCTACAGTAACTCTGCTGTAATTCTACTGTAATTCTACTGTAACTCTACAATAATTCTACTGTAATGCTACTGTACCTCTACAGTAACTCTGCTGTAATTCTACTGTAACTCTGCTGTACTGTGATTATGAGCGAGGGCCTCACCGTGCTGAGCAGTAAGCCTGCCTGACCGCTCTGACCTCATGTTTTCGGTGTAAATCACTGACCTGTTTGGGTTTGGGGGGCGGTGTGTTTTATTTGGGGGGGGGTGTGTACTGAGAGTGTCAATGGTGCAGGTTCATTCTGCCTGTCAGCCCCGCGGTCCGTGTCACTATTAGACATGGAACCTGAAGAAAAGAGGGACTCTGTATTGGATCTGTTCCAGTTCCACCTGTACTGTGTTTACCTGAACTCTGACCAAAGCTGTACCAACCTGTAGCTGTTCTCCAGTTCTACACGCCAATAAAGCACAGAGCTGTTTCTGACGCTGACCCTTCCTCAATAAAGCTCGCAGTTCAAGTCCTCATCTGATTACAGTGCAGTTCTGATTTAACACCTGATCTGCGGTTGAATAATAATCATAAAGTAACAACAATAACAATATGATCAATAATATCAGTAACTAAAGCAGAACAGACGGATAATACTGACTGTACAGACCCTCACCTTTATTCACTGTGTCGGGTTCGATCGCCCTTCATCTTTAAACCAGCGGTGTTTCCTTTGATGAGAAAATAAACACGTTATAAAAGATAAAGATTATTAATATATATGAAATTACATCATTATTATGATACTTATCTATGAAATTTTCTAACAAGAAGATCAGAGATGTCTAGACTACATGGTATTTTTGTACCTACGGTATTTCAGAGTTTCCTGTAGTTGAACATCAGAACCCTGCTGAAGAACCCGGCTCAGGACCTGCTGCTGCTGAGAGCTGGTGTTTGATTCTCTACGCTGGTGTTTGATGCTCTTCGCTGGTGTTTGATGCTCTACGCTGGTCTTTGCTTCTCTACGCTGGTCTTTGCTTCTCTACGCTGATGTTTGATGCTCTACGCTGATGTTTGATTCTCTACGCTGATGTTTGATGCTCTACGCTGATGTTTGATTCTCTACGCTGATGTTTGATGCTCTACGCTGGTCTTTGCTTCTCTACGCTGGTCTTTGCTTCTCTACGCTGGTGTTTGATGCTCCACGCTGGTGTTTGATGCTCTACGCTGGTGTTTGATGCTCTACGCTGGTGTTTGATGCTCTACGCTGGTGTTTGATGCTCTACGCTGGTCTTTGATTCTCTACGCTGGTCTTTGATTCTCTACGCTGATGTTTGATTCTCTACGCTGGTGTTTGATTCTCTACGCTGATGTTTGATTCTCTACGCTGATGTTTGATGCTCTACGCTGGTCTTTGATTCTCTACGCTGGTCTTTGATTCTCTACGCTGATGTTTGATGCTCTACGCTGGTCTTTGATGCTCTACGCTGGTCTTTGTGATGTTGGTGGACCAGGATTACCAGCAAGACCAAGCTGGTTGACCAGAGTGGTGGTGCCGGTCATACTGGATGTCTAGACTGGTTGGGTCGGTCTTGCTTGTTGACCAGAACAATGAGACTCAACCAACTCTGCAGGCTGAGCTGGCCATGCTGGGGGGGTTCCTGGCAGTGAAGTCACGTGACTGGACTGAACTGGATTCTAAATTCATTATTATTTGATCAAACAACTGATGAATAATCACTGTTTAGATTTATACATGTGTTTTTATTTGTGCTCGTATTTTCAAAGCTGTGGAGAAAAGCTCGGTTCTCCCAGTCAGAGCTGTGGTTCTACAGTGGAGGTGAAGGGAAGCAGACGTCTGAAGCTCTAATAAAAGCTCCTCACAGAAAGGTCTTCACCTAATGGTGATGAAGACGCTGCCTGATGCCTGAGACACGGTTCTACCAGAGTTCTGAGGAGAGCTCGGCTCTAGAACCTGTGTGTGAGAATAGAGAGCAGCCGGAGGATCTCTAATAATCTCCACCAGGCTAAGCTCCGTTTATTTCTATCCCCACCCGTATTCTGAAAAGCAGCCCGCTGATTGGTAGAATTAGAGTTGGAAGTAAGCTACTAGCCAATCACAGCATAAGAGGCTGGGCACTACTAGCCAATCCTAAGGCGGAGGGGGCGGGGCTGTCCGGAGGACGGGTGGGAGCAGTAAGCTGTGTTTAGCTGCTTTAGTTAAGGCTCGGTTTCCTGGCGCGAGGCGGCGGAGCAGCGCGGATGAAAAGGTACCGAATAACAGCCAGCTACTGATTCCGCACGTGTTTCAGAAGATTTCACCAATATCGATCGATAATCGCGGATTTACCGGTTAGCAGCGTTGATCTGGTTCGTCACGGTTAGCTGATCCGCTCCGTTTCCCCTGGCTACCAGACTCCTTACTGCAACTTCCGCTCCACCTTAAAATGCGCAGCGGTCACTGCCGCACTGCTTAAGGTGGACAGCTCCGGCTGAGCGGGCAGAGCTGCTCCGGCTGGCCGGGCACAGCGATGCAGAGCCGGGCAGAGAGGGCTGCAGAAGCCGGGCAGGGTGTATGCCCTCTCAGCCTCTCCACCATTCATTTACACTGGAGCTAGTAATGGAGGGGTGTAGCCCACCAATTAGCACTAATGTAGCTAACAAGTAATGGAGGGGTGTAGCCCACCAATTAGCACTAATGTAGCTAACAAGTAATGGAGGGGTGTAGCCCACCAATTAGCACTAATGTAGCTAACAAGTAATGGAGGGGTGTAGCCCACCAATTAGCACTAATGTAGCTAACAAGTAATGGAGGGGTGTAGCCCACCAATTAGCACTAATGTAGCTAACAAGTAATGGAGGGGTGTAGCCCACCAATTAGCACTAATGTAGCTAACAAGTAATGGAGGGGTGTAGCCCACCAATTAGCACTAATGTAGCTAACAAGTAATGGAGGGGTATGGCCCACCAATTAGCACTAATGTAGCTAACAAGTAATGGAGGGGTGTAGCCCACCAATTAGCACTAATGTAGCTAACAAGTAATGGAGGGGTGTAGCCCACCAATTAGCACTAATGTAGCTAACAAGTAATGGAGGGGTGTAGCCCACCAATTAGCACTAATGTAGCTAACAAGTAATGGAGGGGTGTAGCCCACCAATTAGCACTAATGTAGCTAACAAGTAATGGAGGGGTGTAGCCCACCAATTAGCACTAATGTAGCTAACAAGTAATGGAGGGGTGTAGCCCACCAATTAGCACTAATGTAGCTAACAAGTAATGGAGGGGTGTAGCCCACCAATTAGCACTAATGTAGCTAACAAGTAATGGAGGGGTATAGCCCACCAATTAGCACTAATGTAGCTAACAAGTAATGGAGGGGTGTAGCCCACCAATTAGCACTAATGTAGCTAACAAGTAATGGAGGAGTATAGCCCACCAATTAGCACTAATGTAGCTAACAAGTAATGGAGGGGTGTAGCCCACCAATTAGCACTAATGTAGCTAACAAGTAATGGAGGGGTGTAGCCCACCAATTAGCACTAATGTAGCTAACAAGTAATGGAGGGGTGTAGCCCACCAATTAGCACTAATGTAGCTAACAAGTAATGGAGGGGTGTAGCCCACCAATTAGCACTAATGTAGCTAACAAGTAATGGAGGGGTGTAGCCCACCAATTAGCACTAATGTAGCTAACAAGTAATGGAGGGGTGTAGCCCACCAATTAGCACTAATGTAGCTAACAAGTAATGGAGGGGTATAGCCCACCAATTAGCACTAATGTAGCTAACAAGTAATGGAGGGGTGTAGCCCACCAATTAGCACTAATGTAGCTAACAAGTAATGGAGGGGTGTAGCCCACCAATTAGCACTAATGTAGCTAACAAGTAATGGAGGGGTGTAGCCCACCAATTAGCACTAATGTAGCTAACAAGTAATGGAGGGGTGTAGCCCACCAATTAGCACTAATGTAGCTAACAAGTAATGGAGGGGTATAGCCCACCAATTAGCACTAATGTAGCTAACAAGTAATGGAGGGGTATAGCCCACCAATTAGCACTAATGTAGCTAACAAGTAATGGAGGGGTGTAGCCCACCAATTAGCACTAATGTAGCTAACAAGTAATGGAGGGGTGTAGCCCACCAATTAGCACTAATGTAGCTAACAAGTAATGGAGGGGTGTAGCCCACCAATTAGCACTAATGTAGCTAACAAGTAATGGAGGGGTGTAGCCCACCAATTAGCACTAATGTAGCTAACAAGTAATGGAGGGGTATAGCCCACCAATTAGCACTAATGTAGCTAACAAGTAATGGAGGGGTATAGCCCACCAATTAGCACTAATGTAGCTAACAAGTAATGGAGGGGTATAGCCCACCAATTAGCACTAATGTAGCTAACAAGTAATGGAGGGGTGTAGCCCACCAATTAGCACTAATGTAGCTAACAAGTAATGGAGGGGTGTAGCCCACCAATTAGCACTAATGTAGCTAACAAGTAATGGAGGGGTGTAGCCCACCAATTAGCACTAATGTAGCTAACAAGTAATGGAGGGGTGTAGCCCACCAATTAGCACTAATGTAGCTAACAAGTAATGGAGGGGTGTAGCCCACCAATTAGCACTAATGTAGCTAACAAGTAATGGAGGGGTGTAGCCCACCAATTAGCACTAATGTAGCTAACAAGTAATGGAGGGGTGTAGCCCACCAATTAGCACTAATGTAGCTAACAAGTAATGGAGGGGTGTAGCCCACCAATTAGCACTAATGTAGCTAACAAGTAATGGAGGGCTCCTTACCCCCCCAGAGCAACACACATCCTCACTGTTACACAAAACCCTTGTATCTCCAAACAGCAGTGTCTCAGAGTGTGTGTGTGTGTTAGGTGTGTGTGTGTGTGTGTTAGGTGTGTGTGTGTGTGTGTGTTAGGTGTGTGTGTGTGTTAGGTGTGTGTGTGTGTGTGTGTTAGGTGTGTGTGTGTGTGTTATAGGTTTGTGTGTGTGTTAGGTGTGTGTGTGTGTGTTAGGTGTGTGTGTGTTAGGTGTGTGTGTGTGTGTTAGGTGTGTGTGTGTGTGTTAGGTGTGTGTGTGTTAGGTGTGTGTGTGTGTGTTAGGTGTGTGTGTGTTAGGTGTGTGTGTGTGTGTGTGTTAGGTGTGTGTGTGTTAGGTGTGTGTGTGTTAGGTGTGTGTGTGTGTGTGTGTGTGTTAGGTGTGTGTGTGTGTGTGTGTGTTAGGTGTGTGTGTGTGTGTCAGGAATAGTCCGAGCAGCTCTATTTCAGCTCATTAGCCAGATGGTTTAAGGCCACAAAGCCCGTAAACTCCCACCCACTCCCCCCCATTCCTGAGGGAACAGGACAGGTAGCTACCTAGTGTCTAGTCCCAGTACTACACCCAGCACTACACCCAGCACTACACCCAGCACTACACTCAGCACTACACCCAGCACTACACTCAGCACTACACCCAGCACTACACCCAGCACTACACCCAGCACTACACTCAGCACTACACCCAGCACTACACCCAGTACTACACCCAGCACTACACTCAGCACTACACCCAGCACCACACCCAGCACTACACCCAGCACTACACTCAGCACTACACCCAGCACTACACCCAGTACTACACCCAGCACTACACTCAGCACTACACCCAGCACTACACCCAGTACTACACCCAGCACTACACCCAGCACTACACTCAGCACTACACCCAGCACTACACTCAGCACCACACCCAGCACCACACCCAGCACTACACCCAGCACCACACCCAGCACTACACTCAGCACCACACTCAGCACCACACCCAGCACTACACCCAGCACTACACTCAGCACTACACCCAGCACTACACCCAGCACTACACCCAGTACTACACCCAGCACTACACCCAGCACTACACTCAGCACTACACCCAGCACTACACCCAGCACTACACTCAGCACTACACCCAGCACTACACTCAGTACTACACTCAGCACTACACCCAGTACTACACCCAGTACTACACTCAGCACTGCACACTGTGTATATACGTACTCGTCACCCTCACTACTACATTCTTACATTCTAGTACATTCAGTACTCAATACTACATTCAGTACTCAATACTACATTCAGTACTCAGTACTCAATACTACATTCAGTACTCAATACTACATTCAGTACTCAATACTACATTCAGTACTCAGTACTCAATACTACATTCAGTACTCAATACTACATTCAGTACTCAGTACTCAATACTACATTCAGTACTCAATACTACATTCAGTACTCAATACTACATTCAGTACTCAGTACTCAATACTACATTCAGTACTCAATACTACATTCAGTACTCAATACTACATTCAGTACTCAGTACTCAATACTACATTCAGTACTCAATACTACATTCAGTACTCAGTACTCAATACTACATTCAGTACTCAGTACTCAATACTACATTCAGTACTCAATACTACATTCAGTACTCAATACTACATTCAGTACTCAATACTACATTGTACTATATTAGTGTAAAATCCTGTAGTGTTACTCCACCGCCTCCACATGCTGCTCCACCTTCAGATCAAGCTTTTGGAGTGGAGTAAAAGTGAATTACACTTCCCACCTGTAGGGGGAGCCCAGGAGTAAAAGATTCTCACACAATATGTGTGTGTGTGTGTGTGTGTGTGTGTGTGTGTGTGTGTGTGTGTGTGAGACAGATGGCCTCGGCGAGTGACCCCCGCTATGGACAGAAGGACTCAGCAGATCAGAACTTTGACTACATGTTTAAGATTCTAATTATCGGGAACAGCAGCGTCGGGAAAACCAGCTTCCTGTTCCGCTACGCCGACGACTCCTTCACCCCGGCGTTCGTCAGCACCGTCGGCATCGACTTCAAAGTGAAGACTATCTACAGGAACGACAAGAGGATAAAGCTGCAGATCTGGGTATGTTTGACCATACTGACCTCTAGTGTTCGAAGGCAGATCCAGGGAAAGCTTCCTCCCTTTTTACTCCACACTGAAGATCAGCACGAGCCAGGAGACACAGAGTGTATATGTATGAGCACTCGTCACCCTCTCTATATACCTTACCTGTGTTACTGTATGTGTGTGTGTGTGTGTGTGTGTGTGTGTGTGTATGTTTCAGGACACCGCAGGGCAAGAGAGATACAGGACGATCACTACAGCGTACTACCGCGGGGCGATGGGCTTCATCCTAATGTATGACATCACTAACGAAGATTCCTTTAATGCAGTTCAGGACTGGTATGAACCACCTTCTGTAACACAAACACACTCACACACACACACACACACTCTCTCTCACACACACACACACACACACACACTCTCTCTCACACACACACACACACACACACAAGAACCTTTCAGATGAACAGCTACTTTAATAGTCTTAGGTGGTAGTAAATTCAGGCTCCTGCAGATGGTGCTGAACGGAGATTACGGGGCTATAAATATCTGCAGGGTGTGTGACAGGACTCATAGATGGAGAAGAGGTGGTGCAGTGCAGTGAGGGTCTCGTGTGCAAAATGGGTCACAGATGTTAATGATTGGTGTGGAAGCAGACGGTCATACAGGTCTACCAGCAGAATTGAGGCTGAGAGACGACAGAAGCAAGAGCTGCTTCTAGATGTCAGCGCAGGTTCTTCACCTCCAGCTTCTGAAAGAACCTTCTCAGGGACCTGCAGACCATCTACACACAGGGCAGAGCGGCACACAAGAGGCCGAGAGTTTTTTGATGATCCGATCTGGTTCGGATTTCACTAAAAAGCATTGGTGTCTCCCCAAGACACATTTTAGTCGGATTACGATCGAATCACTCAGGTTTGAGATGGTCAGAGAGCGCTTATGCTGTCTCACACACACACACACACACACACACACACAGTCCCAGAGCAGACCAGGTCTGATGGGAAGCTGTAGTTTAGAGGACGTTAAATGGAAGTGATGGACAGGTCCGTGTTTTTTTCTTATGGGATCTTATGGGATCACACCGAATCGCACTGGAGACGCGAGTGTAAACATTATCCTGTGAGAGTGGATCCAGATATCAGATCAAACATGAACAGGGACACTGTACTCTACAGCACCTCCACCAAATCTGTTCAGGTTCTCCTTCATCGTTTAAAGTTCTCCTGGTTCTCCTGCTGATTTGTGTGAATGTGCTGCAGGTCCACTCAGATTAAGACGTACTCGTGGGACAACGCTCAGGTTCTGCTGGTGGGGAATAAGTGCGATATGGAGGACGAGAGGCTGGTGGCGTCTCAGAGAGGGAGGCAGCTCGCGGATCAGCTCGGTGATTCCCTCCTTTCATCTCCTCTTCAGCTGTTCCTATAATAAACTCTGTGATGGATGAACTGATGACCCTGTCCCACTCCTGGGTTTCAGGTTTCGAGTTTTTTGAGACCAGCGCTAAAGACAACATCAACGTGAAGCAGACGTTCGAGCGGCTGGTGGACGTCATCTGTGAGAGAATGTCGGAGAGTTTGGAATCCGGAGACCCCTCGGTTACCGGGACCAAACAGGGCCCTCAGCTCACTGAACAGCCGCAGCGTTCACACCAGGACTGCGCCTGCTGAAGACCTCCGATACACACTACACTCACACACTACACACTATACACACACACTACACACTCAACACACACACTGTACCTCTACACCTGACACACAATCCCCAACCAGCCCCCCAATACCTATACTATCGTCTATCCCGGACCCTCTAACTGTTTCCTGATACCCCCAATAGCCCCCCCCCCCAACAGTGCACAGTACCCCTACGTGTCCCTGATATTAACGAAACCCCCTTTACTGCCCCAATACCCATGATACCCCCTAAATGACCAGGGATACAGATGTTATTCCTAACTGCCTCCCAATACCCACAACCCCCTAATCTACCTCTGATATGTACAGCCACGCCCCTGACTGGCCACCAATACCAACAGTACAGCAGAACCCCCCCCAAACACACACACACACACCCTGATACCCACACTATGAGAAACTCTGGACAGGTGAAGATGTTTGTTTGTTTGTTTGTTTGTAGGTAATAGGTCAGTGCTCAGTGGTCAGTCAGGCTGCAGGGGAGATGGAGAGCAGAGAGAGCTGCAGCTCAGTTTGCATAGAGACTGGAGTGAGTGAGGGAGTGAGACTGGAGTGAGTGAGGGAGTGAGACTGGAGTGAGTGAGGGAGTGAGGATGGAGTGAGGGAGTGGAGGAAGGTGATTGGCTGTTTGACTGAAGGTGGTTTTGGTGGTGTTTAGAGTTTCAGTGTGTTAAAGCTGCTGCAGCTTCAGATCAGGATCACACACACACACACACTTACACACACTCATACACACACACTCATACACACACACACACACACACTTACACACACTCATACACACACACGCACACACACACTTACACTCATACACACACACTCATACACACACACACACACTTACACACACTCATACACACACACTCATACACACACACGCACACACACACTTACACACACTCATACACACACACTCATACACACACACTTACACACACTCATACACACACACACGCTCACACACACACTCTCTCTCACACACTCACACACACACACACACAGCCACACACACTCTCACTCACACACACACACTCACACACACTGCTGGACTCAGTTTTATGAAGGTTACATATGTGATCAGCTTTAGTTTAGTGCAGGTTTAGTCCGGGTTTAGTCCGGGTTTAGTCTGGGTTTAGTGCTGTGACTCGGGATTGAGCTGCACTGACGGTGTCTCAGCAGTATTGTTTACACTATGCACTGCATGTGTGATGATTTATTTAATATTTATTTATTTATTTGTTTGTTTGTTTGTTTGTGTGGATTGTTCTGTGTTTGAAGTGGGAGGTGGTTCCTCAGTGTTCTGTGGGTTTAGACAGGCAGGTTCTGCGCAGTAGAACAGCACAGCTCACACTGTTCAACAGTTTAGTCAAGAAGTTTGATTCCATCAGACGGGCTCTCTGTGATGATGTCATTTCCTGCTTACAGCATTGGTTTGTTCGGGGAGGGGAGGGGAGGGGGCGGTGCTCAGCGGTTCTGTTCAGCTCACCTTTAACAGCTCCTCTGATCTCGCTCTGTGCCCTCGTCTTCTTCAGCTGGGAGATATTTATATTTATGAGATATTTGTTTGTTTATTTGTTTGTTTGTTTGTTTGTCCCGCAGTGATCAGTGCAGCTGTGTAAAGTGTGAATCTGATTGTTGGCTGTAAATCTAACAGAGTCTGATTTTAAATAAAGTCTGTTTCCTCAGTCAGTCTCCGAGTCCTCATTTCCCTCATTTCCCTCTTTTCATTCTGTAGAAATGAAATGTAGCGTTGTCATGGTTACTCAAACTCATATAATATGATATAAACCTGGTAGTGAGCACAGTCAACCGGCCGCTTCACACACAGATCTGCTTCCTGAAGGGATCGTCTAAATGAGGGTCCAGGACCTCACTTTTACCAACTGTTCTTTACCTGCATTTCTTCATGTGGCTGATAAAGGGTTACCGGGGGGGGGGGGGGGGGAGAACCTAGTGAGAACCTTCTTTTAATGACAAGTTTTGGGGAAGGAGTGCAGTAACTGTGTGTGTTTACTGTATTAGAGAAGTGTGTGTGTGATGATCAGACAGCAGCAGGCCTCCACAGAGGAGCTGCAGATGGAGCTGTGTTCCCTCAGGCTGAGCTCTGCTGCGTAGGTGAAGCCCTCTCTGCTGCATTAGAGAGCTCTGATTGGGTTACTGTGGTGTTTAAGAGGTGCAGGTGTTCTCTGCCCCGCCGTGACTGATGGCTCTACGTGAGAAAACGGACTCTACTCCAGTCAGATGGAGCCGCCTGCATCTTCAGCACACTCAGGACACCTTCTGCTCCTCTCAGAACCTGCTGGGTCAGAACCGGCTTCAGACAGTTATCTCAGTATCTCAACACCAGATACAGCAGCTCCGCTTCAGCTACACTGCAGATCAGCCAGTCTGGACTTACCAACAGCAGACCAGAATAGAACCTGTGTTAAGGTTCTAGATAACCAGGTGTTTAATCTGGTCACAGACACTGAGACACTGTTTCTCTGTATCTACACTTAAAAAGAAAGGTGTTACAAAGGGCTCTACAAACCAGAGCGATGCCTTAGAAGAACCACTTCAAGTTCTATAAGAGAAACTTTCTCTTAACTGGTAAAGAACTTTAGGTGAAGGTTTTTTAATCTTTAAAGGTTCTTCAGACACATCTCTTCCACAAATGTATAGAACCATATAGAAAGTGGTTCTTTTATGGACGTTACCGTTTGATCTATTTGAATTGTGAAACATAGTTCTGTTTAGCTAAACGGTTCCTCACATCATAGAGAAACCTCTGTAGAAGGTTCTAGCACCAGAAAGGGCTCCACCACTGGCACTATTGGTACTATATAGAATAGTGGTGACGGTGGTGATGATGATGATGATGATGATGGATGATGATGGATGATGGATGATGGATGGTGATGGATGATGGATGATGATGGATGGATGATGGATGATAGATGGTGATGGATGATGATGGATGGTGGTGGATGGTGATGGATGATGGATGGTGGTGGATGGTGATGGATGATGATGGTGATGGATGATGGATGGTGATGGATGATGATGGATGGTGGTGGATGGTGATGGATGATGGATGGTGGTGGATGGTGATGGATGGTGATGGATGATGGATGGTGGTGGATGGTGATGGATGATGGATGGTGATGGATGATGGATGATGATGGATTGTGGTGGATGGTGATGGATGATGGATGGTGATGGATGAAGATGGATGGTGGTGGATGGTGATGGATGATGATGGATGGTGGTGGATGGTGATGGATGATGGATGGTGGTGGATGGTGATGGATGATGGATGGTGATGTTGAATAGTTAGTAAATCCTTGGGAATCTTGCGATGTCGATGTGCTTTAATAGGAGCTGTTATTTGAAGATGTTGGAGAACGTGTGAGGGAGTACAGTCTAGCTGATCTCATCATAGAGAAGCTTTTCCGCAGTGCTAAGCATGTCTGGGATTTCACTCATTTGTCCCGCAAACTAAATTATTACCAAACGCCTAAACCACCACTAACATTCCCAGTTTCTCAGGCCAGAGGGGCTCACCACCATGCTGAGACCCCCTCTGCTCCTCTAGGGATTTATGATCTGTTCCCAGCATACCGAGTCTGCAGACAGGAGACAGAGCCCCACTTATCTCCCCCAGGGACCGCTGGTGTTATTCTGAGCAAGGGCAAATTAGTGACAGAGAGGTGAGAGTGTGTTCTCCTTCCCGGTTCTCCTCTGAGCGACAAGTTCTTCCCTGATACCGAGAAGCATCCAGACTCAGCTCACACTTACCCTGATTAAGATAGAACACCCTGCAGCCCCACACTGACCTACCTGTACCCCCGAGCCGGGACAGCACCCAACAGGACTGCAGTACTTTCCTACTAACAACTGTTTAAATGTGACATCATAGAAGAACCACTTGGTTACTATGAGGCGCGAGAGTGAGTAGAACCTTTGAGCATCTGGGAGGTTCCCTTACATTAAAATGTAGAACTTTTACAGAACCCTTACAAGGATATTCAAATTCACACACCTGATATACTCTTTTTGCACACAGAATGCCAGCCAATCAGCACTCAGTAGCCAGAATGCCAGCCAATCAGCACTCAGTAACCAGAATGCCAGCCAATCAGCCCTCAGTAACCAGAATGCCAGCCAATCAGCACTCAGTAACCAGAATGCCAGCCAATCAGCACTCAGTAGCCAGAATGCCAGCCAATCAGCACTCAGTAACCAGAATGCCAGCCAATCAGCACTCAGTAGCCAGAATGCCAGCCAATCAGCCCTCAGTAGCCAGAATGCCAGCCAATCAGCACTCAGTAACCAGAATGCCAGCCAATCAGCACTCAGTAACCAGAATGCCAGCCAATCAGCACTCAGTAACCAGAATGCCAGCCAATCAGCACTCAGTAACCAGAATGCCAGCCAATCAGCCCTCAGTAGCCAGAATGCCAGCCAATCAGCACTCAGTAACCAGAATGCCAGCCAATCAGCACTCAGTAACCAGAATGCCAGCCAATCAGCCCTCAGTAGCCAGAATGCCAGCCAATCAGCACTCAGTAACCAGAATGCCAGCCAATCAGCACTCAGTAGCCAGAATGCCAGCCAATCAGCACTCAGTAGCCAGAATGCCAGCCAATCAGCACTCAGTAACCAGAATGCCAGCCAATCAGCACTCAGTAGCCAGAATGCCAGCCAATCAGCACTCAGTAGCCAGAATACCAGCCAATCAGCACTCAGTAACCAGAATGCCAGCCAATCAGCACTCAGTAGCCAGAATGCCAGCCAATCAGCACTCAGTAACCAGAATGCCAGCCAATCAGCACTCAGTAGCCAGAATGCCAGCCAATCAGCACTCAGTAACCAGAATGCCAGCCAATCAGCACTCAGTAGCCAGAATGCCAGCCAATCAGCACTCAGTAACCAGAATGCCAGCCAATCAGCACTCAGTAACCAGAATGCCAGCCAATCAGCACTCAGTAACCAGAATGCCAGCCAATCAGCACTCAGTAGCCAGAATGCCAGCCAATCAGCACTCAGTAACCAGAATGCCAGCCAATCAGCACTCAGTAACCAGAATGCCAGCCAATCAGCACTCAGTAACCAGAATGCAGCCAATCAGCACTCAGTAGCCAGAATGCCAGCCAATCAGCACTCAGTAACCAGAATGCCAGCCAATCAGCACTCAGTAACCAGAATGCCAGCCAATCAGCACTCAGTAACCAGAATGCCAGCCAATCAGCACTCAGTAACCAGAATGCCAGCCAATCAGCACTCAGTAACCAGAATGCCAGCCGATCAAAATCCTGTCTGAAAGAACAGAAACCATCCACCTACATTCAGCCCATTCAATAAGCACTCACTCAGGAGCGCCCTCTAGTGTCTAGTGTCTAGCATTATCCTGGTAGAATGGGATGAATGGGACGAGGCTGGAGCTCCTAAGAGTTAAACACCTGAATCCAGGACATACCGGAACCGAGTGTGTGTGGGAGAGGAGGATTCTGACAGAACTCTACTGCAGTAATAGAATAGTCCTGACGAAGGCGCCAGAGCTGCGGTTCCCACGGAGACGCCATCAGCCTGGGTTTTGGATGGCTGTGTTGACTTAGCTGGGGCCAATTTGGACTAATAGAGGAAAACTGCTCCCAGAGTCTCAGAACACTCTCATTCCCACAGTGCAGTCCGGCCCGGCCCGGCCCGCCCAAACCCGGTCTCAGGAGAGCTCTGATAAGTGCCCCTCTGATAAGGAGCCCCTCCTTCCATCTAACACCCTATAAATACCACCTCCACCTAACTCTGTCCAGGGGGGAGGTTTCTGAGAACACTCTTTAGGGTGGAGGTTTTAAGAACACTCTCTAGGGTGGAGGTTTTAAGAACACTCTCTAGGGTGGAGGTTTTAAGAACACTCTTTAGGGTGGAGGTTTTTAAGAACACTCTCTAGGGTGGAGGTTTTAAGAACACTCTTTAGGGTGGAGGTTTTTAAGAACACTCTCTAGGGTGGAGGTTTTAAGAACACTCTTTAGGGTGGAGGTTTTTTAAGAACACTCTCTAGGGTGGAGGTTTTAAGAACACTCTTTAGGGTGGAGGTTTTTAAGAACACTCTTTAGGGTGGAGGTTTTTTGAGAATACTCGTCAGGGTGGAGGGTTAGTGATGGTAGAGGACAGACGGTGTGTCTGAGGAGAACAGGGCTTTAATCCTCACGTCTTTATTAAATGTCAGCGTCTCTCTCTCTCTCTCTCTCTCTCCCTCTCTCTGTCTCTCTCTCTCTCTCTCTCTCTCTGTCTCTCTCTGTCTCTCTCTCCCTCTCTCTGTCTCTCTCTCTCTCTCTCTCTCTGTCTCTCTCTCCCTCTCTCTGTCTCTCTCTCTCTCTCTCTCTCTGTCTCTCTCTGTCTCTCTCTCTCTGTCTCTCTGTCTCTCTCTCTCTGTCTCTCTGTCTCTCTCTCTCCTCCCCCTCTCTCTCTCTCTCTCTCTCTCTCTCTCTCTCTCTCTCTGTCTCTCTCTCTGTCTCTCTCTCTCTCTCCTCCCCCCCCACCCCCCCTCTCTCTCTCTCTCTCTCTCGCACACCCCCCACCTCCTATAAGGCTAGTACTGGAGAGTGAGCGGTCACTCTGCGATGGGGACGGAGCACTGAGGGTCCGGAGCAGCTCTGAAGGTACAGTGCAGCGTTACTGATGGTACACACACTCAGTAATCCTCTCGGCTTCTCCGTAAAACTGCTGTAATCAGAAGTCTCTCTCTCTCTCTCTCTCCCTCTCTCTCTCTCTCTCTGTCTCTCTCTCTCTCTCTCTGTCTCTCTCTCTCTCTGTCTCTCTCTCTCTCTGTCTCTCTCTCTCTGTCTCTCTCTCTCTCTCTCTCTGTCTCTCTCTCTCTGTCTCTCTCTCTCTCTCTCTCTCTGTCTCTCTCTCTGTCTGTCTCTCTCTCTGTCTCTCTCTCTCTCTCTCTCTCTGTCTCTCTCTCTCTGTCTCTCTGTCTCTCTCTCTCTCTCTCTCTCTCTGTCTCTCTCTCTCTGTCTCTCTCTCTCTCTCTCTCTGTCTCTCTCTCTCTGTCTCTCTGTCTCTCTCTCTCTCACTGTCTCTCTGTCTCTCTCTCTCTGTCTCTCTCTCTCTGTCTCTCTCTCTCTCTCTCTCTGTCTCTCTCTCTCTGTCTCTCTCTCTCTCTCTCTCTCTGTCTCTCTCTCTCTCTGTCTCTCTCTCTGTCTCTCTCTCTCTGTCTCTCTCTCTCTCTCTCTCTGTCTCTCTCTCTCTGTCTCTCTGTCTCTCTCTATCTCTGTCTCTCTCTCTGTCTCTCTCTCTCTGTCTCTCTCTCTCTGTCTCTCTCTCTCTCTCTCTCTGTCTCTCTCCCTCTCTCTCTCTCCCTCCCTCTCTCTCTTCCTCTCTCTCTCCTCCCTCTCTCTCTGTCTCTCTCTCTCTCTCTCTGTCTCTCTCTCTCTCTCTGTCTCTCTCTCTGTCTCTCTCTCTCTCTCACTGTCTCTCTGTCTCTCTCTCTCTCACTGTCTCTCTCTCTGTCTCTCTCTCTCTCTCTCACTGTCTCTCTGTCTCTCTCTCTCTCACTGTCTCTCTGTCTCTCTCTCTCTCTCTGTCTCTCTCTCTCACTGTCTCTCTCTCTGTCTCTCTCTCACTGTCTCTCTCTCTGTCTCTCTCTCACTGTCTCTCTCTCTGTCTCTCTCTCTCACTGCCTCTCTGTCTTTCTCTCTCTCTCTCTCTGTCTCTCTCTCTCTCTCACTGTCTCTCTCTCTCTCTGTCTCTCTCTCTCTCTCTCACTGTCTCTCTGTCTCTCTCTCTGTCTCTCTCTCTCTCTCTCTCACTGTCTCTCTCTCTCTCTCTCTCTCTCTCTGACTATCTCTCTGGAGGAGGTGGTGGGAGAAGGAGAGTGTTAGTGAGGTCAGGATGTTAGATGATTGATCATCACCCCACCTCATCATCCCAACTCATCTCAAAAGTACTGGATGGAGCTCCTCCACCATCATTCCAGAGAACACAGTTCCTCCACTGCTCCACAGCTCCTCAATGCTGGGGGGCTTTATACCACTCTAGCCCACGCTGGCATTAGGCAGCATGGAGCCAATAGGGTCATGATGCTGATCTGCTCCAGAGAGTCCTATTCTATTGGCAGTACTTCTTCTCTACAGGGACTAGACAAGCTGTGTGTGTGCATTTGCACATCTGTGTCAGCAATGGGTGCAGCTTAAAGTAGCTAAATGCATTAATTTGAAGAGATGTCCACAAACATTTGGACATATAGTGCGTAGAAGGAAGCGCTTAGGACTGCTGCATTCTCCACCTCTCAATAGCTAAGCCCCGCCCCTGGTAATACTGGAGCCTGTGGCTTTGAGGCTGAAGTAGGTGGGTCTTGAACCGTAGTTGAGTGGAGGTCAGGGTAAGCGGGGTTCTCCTGTAGATAAGGCTGTTTTGCTCGCTGTGTTCTGTGGGTTCTGTGGGTTCTCCCTCGGTTGTATTTGTCACGTTGTGTTTTGAGGAACCGTGTCTGTTTGTAATCTCAGGAAAACATTCCAGCCTGAAGGAATTCTGTAGGAAAACTAATGGCCTGTTGAGCAATTTCAGCCTCCGCTCCGGGCCCGGTTCTGACCTCTCTGAAAGGTCAAAACATAAATTAGTGTTCTCTGTGAGGCGGACAGTGCTGGACTCAGGCCACTGGGGCTGAGAGAGGCAGGGCGAGAGACCTTCAGGAATAAACATCCCTCAGTGAGGCAGTGAGATCGAGCAGCTCAAACAGCCGGAGAACCCGGCATTCTAGATAATCCACAAGTTTACCAGGCGTGACCTGCACTATATGTCCAAATGTTTGTGGACACCCCTTTTAATGAATGCAGTTTTAGTTGCAGCCATGGGTGACACAGATGTTCCTGTAGAGAAGAAGTACTGCCAATAGAATAGGACTCTCTGGAGCAGATCAACATCATGACCCTATCGGCTCCATGCTGCCTAATAATGCCAGGCGTGGGCTAGAGGGGTATAAAGCCCCCCAGCATTGAGGAGCTGTGGAGCAGTGGAGGAACTGTGTTCTCTGGAATGATGATGGAGGAGCTCCATCCAGTACTTTTGGGATGAGGTGGGGTGGTGATCATCATCCAACATCCTGACCTCACTAACGCTCTGAATTCAATCAAATCTTCACAGCAATGCTGTAGAATCTAGTAGAAAGTCTTCTTCTCTGGACAGTAGAGACAGTTACTCCAACAGAAGCAGGATCAGCTCTTTAATCCCCTTAATTTCAGATGAATTAATGAATGAGCAGGTGTCCCAATACTTTTGTCCATATAGTGTATATTTGCTGCTTACCTCAGCTTTCTAGCCTCACGGTCTCAGACAGTCGTATCAGGGCCTGAGTCTGAGTTGGTCAGTTACTAATCTGTATCAGCAACACAGCGATGTTTGCAGGCTGTTGTGAAGTGGTTGCCAAGGTGTTTTTAAGTAGTTGCTAGGATATGTCATTGCTAGGTGGTTGCTATGGAATTTTAGGAGGTTGCAAGTGTGTCATTTAACTTGTGTCTGTTGTTGGTTGCTGTTGCAAGGAGGTGTTTAGCCATTCACTCAGTATGTGTGTGTGTGTGTGTGTGTGTGTGTGTGTGTGAAGTATGGAGAACCTCACAGGCCTGGAGCTCACGTGTAACCTGACCAAACACGGCTTCATCTTCACCCTCATCCCGCTGGTCTACAGCTGCAACTTCCTGCTGGGCGTGGTGGGAAACAGCATGGTGGTGGCGGTCATCTACTACCGCCTGAAGCTGAAGACGGTGGCTAACGTGTTCGTGCTGAACCTGGCGCTCTCGGACCTGACGTTCCTCGTCACCCTGCCCATGTGGGCGGCGTACACGGCCCTGGGCTATGATTGGCCATTCGGGGACTTCCTGTGCAAGGCTGCGGCCGGGCTAGCATTTTTCACTCTTTACGCTAGCGTGTTCTTCCTCACGGCTCTTAGCGTCGACCGCTATCTCGCCATCGTGCGGCCGGTGGAGTCGCGGCAGTGCCGGACGGTGGCCTACGCCTGGAGCGTCTGCGCTCTGGTCTGGCTCTTGGCCTTCGTCCTCAGCCTCCCGATTGCGTACATCCGCAAAACGCACTTCATCAAACACGCCAACGTGACCGTCTGCGGCCTGCTGGACGCCGAGCACGAGAGCCTGCTGGCTGCTCTGAGTCTGATGAAGGCTGTTCTGGGATTCATCCTTCCCCTCCTCGTCATCCTCACGTGCTACTCTCTGATTGGCCGGGCCCTGCTGGAGGCGGGGCATGTCCGTAAGAGTTCGGGGATGCAGGGGGACGAAGTGTTCCGCATGCTGGCAGCCGCCGTGCTCTCGTTCTTCCTCTGCTGGGCGCCGCATCAGGTCCTGGGCTTCATGGAGGCTCTTCTGACCCTGAAGAAGATCCGCGCCTGCACCGTGGTGGCAGTGATCGACACGGCGATGCCCTTCGCCATCTGCGTCGCCTTCTTCAACAGCTGCATGAACCCCATCCTGTATGGCTTTGTGGGTAAGAACTTCCGCAGGAGTCTCCTGAAGTTGCTGAGGTGTTCCTCGGGTTCCTCCACGCTGTCCCACCCCACCCTCAGCACCAGGATGAGCACGCTGTCCTGCAGAGCCTCAGAACCCGTCCAGAACACAGACAGGAGGACCACGCCGCTGCCTCAAGAGCCGGACACATAGGAGAGGCTGCCATTACTGACATCACAGCTAATCTGTGGGGCCTAAGCTTCCACTGATTTTAGCTACATTAGCTTCGTAGCTCCAGCGCTAATAGGTGGGGTTTAAGCTTCAGCTCCAGGGTGACCCTGAAGCAGCTAAGCAGACTGGACCATGTTTGGGTGAAGCGAGGGGGTTTACGGGGGGTTTACGGGGGGGTTTAATGAAGACTAGCTGGAAACTGGAACAGCCTCGCTCAGTCCCGTACACACTGAGCCGTTAACACTCGTATGTAAATGAGCTGTGATCTGACTGCTGTAGGCTGAATGGGCGGGGCTAAGTGCTCTAGGTAAGTGCTGTAGGGTTTTGTGACATCACAACAGTTTATGTAGTTTAGACTGCTGATGGGTAATAATTTAATAAAGGCTCTTTAATAGTGTGTTGATTGGTGATTAGGGGGAGTATTGATTATGGTTTTTAATGGATGTTATATCAGTGATCTGTGATGTTTTGCCGTCTCTGTAATCACAGTTCTAGAAGCAGATTATATTAATTACAGTGAATCTGTTTCAGGATGTATTAAATATATCACGAGTTCATAATACACTCAGAAACACGTCTTTACTGATCACTTTACTGAGCACTTTACTGAACACTTTACTGAACACTTTACTGATCACTTTACTGAACACTTTACTGATCACTTTACTGAACACTTTACTGAACACTTTACTGATCACTTTACTGAACACTTTACTGATCACTTTACTGAGCACTTTACTGAACACTTTACTGATCACTTTACTGAACACTTTACTGATCACTTTACTGATCACTTTACTGAGCACCTTACTGAACACTTTACTGAACACTTTACTGATCACTTTACTGAACACTTTACTGAACACTTTACTGATCACTTTACTGAACACTTTACTGAACACTTTACTGAACACTTTACTGATCACTTTACTGAACACTTTACTGAGCACCTTACTGAACACACACTAGTGAATTAGGGGCAGTGAGCACACACACACTCAGAGCAGAACTCCAGCGCCGGGGAGCAGAGAGGGTGAAGGTC
>NC_132888.1:221018-228518 GCF_030463535.1 Salminus brasiliensis | reverse complement strand
AGTGTTTGTGTTCCGGCCGTCCATCGAAACGTACGAGAAGCTGCTGACCTTCTCCACTGAGAACGGCAGCTTTGATGGTGAGCAGCTCACAGCCTTCACTCACTATTATACTGAATACTTAACTGTAATACAGTACAGGAAGCGTAGGGGGCGCTCTATAATGCTCTATAATGATCATATGATCCACACGCTCATTCTGACAGACTGTAATACACTACAGGAAGAGTAGGGGGCGCTCTATAATGCTCTATAATGTTCATATGATCCACGCGCTCATTCTGACAGACTGTAATACACTACAGGAAGCGTAGGGGGCGCTCTATAATGCTCTATAATGCTCATATGATCCACACGCTCATTCTGACAGACTGTAATACACTACAGGAAGCGTAGGGGGCGCTCTATAATGCTCTATAATGATCATATGATCCACGCGCTCATTCTGACAGACTGTAATACAGTACAGGAAGCGTAGGGGGCGCTCTATAATGCTCTATAATGATCATATGATCCACACACTCATTCTGACAGACTGTAATACACTACAGGAAGCGTAGGGGGCGCTCTATAATGCTCTATAATGATCATATGATCCACGCGCTCATTCTGACAGACTGTAATACACTACAGGAAGAGTAGGGGGCGCTCTATAATGCTCTATAATGTTCATATGATCCACGCGCTCATTCTGACAGACTGTAATACACTACAGGAAGCGTAGGGGGCGCTCTATAATGCTCTATAATGCTCATATGATCCACACGCTCATTCTGACAGACTGTAATACACTACAGGAAGCGTAGGGGGCGCTCTATAATGCTCTATAATGATCATATGATCCACGCGCTCATTCTGACAGACTGTAATACAGTACAGGAAGCGTAGGGGGCGCTCTATAATGCTCTATAATGATCATATGATCCACACACTCATTCTGACAGACTGTAATACACTACAGGAAGCGTAGGGGGCGCTCTATAATGCTCTATAATGTTCATATGATCCACGCGCTCATTCTGACAGACTGTAATACACTACAGGAAGCGTAGGGGGCGCTCTATAATGCTCTATAATGTTCATATGATCCACACGCTCATTCTGACAGACTGTAATACACTACAGGAAGCATAGGGGGCGCTCTATAATGCTCTATAATGATCATATGATCCACGCGCTCATTCTGACAGACTGTAATACACTACAGGAAGCGTAGGGGGCGCTCTATAATGCTCTATAATGTTCATATGATCCACACGCTCATTCTGACAGACTGTAATACACTACAGGAAGCGTAGGGGGCACTCTATAATGCTCTATAATGTTCATATGATCTACACGCTCATTCTGACAGACTGTAATACACTACAGGAAGCGTAGGGGGCACTCTATAATGCTCTATAATGTTCATATGATCTACACGCTCATTCTGACAGACTGTAATACACTACAGGAAGCGTAGGGGGCACTCTATAATGCTCTATAATGTTCATATGATCTACACGCTCATTCTGACAGACTGTAATACACTACAGGAAGCGTAGGGGGCGCTCTATAATGCTCTATAATGATCATATGATCCACACGCTCATTCTGACAGATTGTAATACACTACAGGAAGCGTAGGGGGCGCTCTATAATGCTCTATAATGTTCATATGATCCACACACTCATTCTGACAGACTGTAATACACTACAGGAAGCGTAGGGGGCGCTCTATAATGCTCTATAATGATCATATGATCCACACGCTCATTCTGACAGACTGTAATACACTACAGGAAGCGTAGGGGGCGCTCTATAATGCTCTATAATGCTCATATGATCCACACGCTCACTCTGACAGACTGTAATACACTACAGGAAGCGTAGGGGGCGCTCTATAATGCTCTATAATGTTCATATGATCCACACGCTCATTCTGACAGACTGTAATACACTACAGGAAGCGTAGGGGGCGCTCTATAATGCTCTATAATGCTCATATGATCCACACGCTCACTCTGACAGACTGTAATACACTACAGGAAGCGTAGGGGGCGCTCTATAATGCTCTATAATGATCATATGATCCACACGCTCATTCTGACAGACTGTAATACACTACAGGAAGAGTAGGGAGCGTTCCTATAGGGTGCTGTCAGGAACACTGGGCCTCAGTAATGAAGCCCCTCAAACACAGAAAACTCACCTTCCCAAAACGTCCCACCGGATTCAGGAACGTGAGTGTGAGTGTGAGTGTGTGTGTGAGTGCCAGTGGTTTGCATGTTGGGCAAGTTTGTATATATATATTTTTTTTTTACAATTACCATACGATTACCATAAACCACGTCCACCAATGACAAATGACCAAATGACCACCATATAAGGAAGCTGGACTGCAGCTGTTTATGTTGCAGCTGTCTCTGTAAAGTCCTGAAGGTCAGTGCTTTGTTCCTGTTATCACTCAGAGTGTTGATGATGTATAGAGGACATAAAGAGGTCAGAGGTCACAGTCAGCGTTACAACACACCCCAGCCTGTGGGGAACCGGCGAGATCCGGCAGTGCGGACCTCAGCGTCTCTGCTGCCTCTGAACTGCTGAGAGTCACTTCCACACACACTCCTACACACTGGACCTGCTGTGATTAGTAATACTAATAAAACCATGTAAACGCTGTCAGAGAGAGTGTGTGTGTGTGTGTGTGTGTGTGTGTGTGTGTGTTAAAAAAAAAGTCAGCTTTTTATCCCAGTGTATCAGATCACACACACCTCTGTCGCTGTTCACAAAGGGACATTAAAAATAGCCGTGCTGATCTGGGATCAGGTGAGACGGGCTGTTTCCGGCCGGTCAGCACTGCACCCCAGAGCTGGACTGATCCAGGTCCAGTGTTCCAGTCGAGTCCAGCAGCACACCCGGAGATGACAGAACAGGGGTCTAGGGACCGGGGTCGAGGGTGGGGGTGGGCGGGTGGTGCTCCTTTTAAATCTAGTAGACTTTATTAAATGCAGAACCTTTTAAATATATGGTTCTATATAGAACCTGTTTTAAAGAACCAAAGAACCTCTAAGGCGAAGTCTAGCTTTATTAGCTTCAGCCCTACTCTACAGTCATCCCTCCAAAGCCCCGCCCCCAAACACAGCCCCTTCCTCAGTTTTATAAAATTAGCAGCATTATTATTTTTTCAGCAGTTTAGCCACGCCCACTCAGCCTACAGCAGTTTAGCTCCGCGTAGTCCACATACAGCAATTCAGCTACGCCTACAGCAGTTTAGCTCCGCCCATCAACTTTAAGGTTTAAACTTTTTGTTTTAGTTCGATGCTGATCATCATTTGTGTGTGTGTGTGTGTGTGTGTGTGTCTCGTGCAGGTGGGGATCAGGGGCTCCTGAACAGTTTCTTCAGTGACTGGGCCACAGCAGACATCTCCAAACACCTCCCCTTCATCTACAACCTCAGCAGCATCGCCATCTACACCTACCTGCCCGCGTTCAGACAGTGAGTATCGGAGAGGTGGAGGTTTTCATATATAAATATATATATCTCTTAAATATATAATATAAACCTCTGCAGACAGTGATGCATAAAGACTCCCAGCCTATCTAGAACCTCAAGGAGGTTTAATCAGCTCACGCTCACTGCCTCGGTTCTAACAATGAAGTCCCGACCAATGGGAGAGCTGGTGTAGCTAAATCTGCCCAGATACCCCTGAGAGAACCGTCCTGATTGGACAGTTTTCGGTTTAGTTTCACAGATTTAACCCTTTCAGTTGAACACATCCTCCACGCAGTGCTGGCTGGACTGGGGGGCGTCCAGGAGAGCCCTGGAGGAACCGAGCTCTGTTCTTCAGACTAGCTCACCGACAAGATCTCACTACTTTCTTTCTTCAGAATGAGAAGCTCTTGTTTCTGCTTTTTACTGGATTTATGTTCAGCTGCTTTATCTGATCTGATGAGATCTGGAGCTTCTACTGTAGAACCCTCTCACTGCTGAGAGACGGGGGTAGAGTGATGGGGTTAGGAGACTAAACCTCAGGACAGGTCTGGTCTGATTGGGAGATGAAGGGTTAGTGATATGGTTTAAAGATCAGTGTAGCTCCTCAGAGCTCTGCTCACAGCATGAGGGGCACTTCTGATGTAATCACTGCAGTTAAAGGTGACGGGGTCACACACACAGCCGTCAGCAGTCTGTAACAGGAGCTGTGTGTGTGTGTGTGTGTGTGTGCTTTAAATAGTGTTTTATTTCGGGTTCTTTATGCAGGCTGAAAGTCCTTTCGGACACGTCTGGCACATGATCTGTTTTCCGTTAGCGCTGGTCACTGTGTTCTGGGCTGTGCTGGGCTCGGGATTCTGGTCACTAACGGTCAGTTTATGACTTAATGACCGCAGATTGCAGCCAAACACACCTGCAGAACCCTCTCAGATCCAGCACGCCGCTCCGTCAGCACTGATGTCTTTATTACTGTACACACTAAAAAGGAAAATGAACGAGGGGGGAGGAGGGGGGGGGGCAGCAGAGGGCGCTCTGTTAGAACACAACAGTAAAACAAAGGATCAGCACTAGACCTGAAAACAGACGATACGCGGTTCTTTAAAATCTGTCTGGACACTGAATTCACTCTGAACCTGCAGGACATCGTTACCCTCAGTAATGCTGCTGCTGCTGCTGTTGTTCGTTCAGTCAGATATCTAACACCACCACCCCCCCAACCTTTCTGCAGGTACGGCCACAATGCAAAGGTGGTCCACTTCCTGGGGAAGGTGAAGCCATGGGACTACGTGTATGACTCCAGCAGCAGGACTGTGAGGGGTCAGTCTCTGGACCCTGAGCTGCAGCCCAACTACCTTCTGCAGTGGTGGGAGCTATTCTCCTCTTCTGTGGTTCCACTGATGAAGGAGGAGTTCGGCTCTCAGCCCTTCTACACCGGATTAGAGGAGGTGACCCTGCACTGCAGCCGTACACACACAGTCTGTATATGTCCACATGTTTTCTGGAGCAGATCAACATCATGACCCTATTGGCTCCATGCTGCCTAATGCCAGGCAAGGGCTAGTAGAGGGGTATAAAGCCCCCCAGCATTGAGGAGCTGTGGAGCAGTGGAGGAACTGTGTTCTCTGGAATGATGGTGGAGGAGCTCCATCCAGTACTTTTGGGATAAGGTGGGGATGATGAGGTGGGGTGGTGATCATCCATCCAACATTCTGACCTCACTAACACTGTTGTCACTGAATGCAATCAAATCCTCACAGCTATGCTCCTCCTCCAGAATCTAGTAGAAAGTCTTCTTCTCTGGACAGTAGAGACAGTTACTCCAACAGAAGCAGGAGAAACTTTTTTTTTTTTTATAAACAGTGAATAAGCAGGTGTCCCAATACTTTTGTCCAATTCAGCTGTATGGATAAACTGGTCTTCTCCGCTCTCTCTCCGCAGGCTGGCTTCCATAGCGAGGCTCCTCAAACGGACTGCGGTCCTCCACTTCCACTTCCTGCTCCTTCTCAGATCACCTCTCAGGAGCGGAAGCAGAAGTGGGAGCAGGGCCAGGCGGATTACATGGGCATGGACGCTTTCACAAACATCGAGAGGAAGCTCGACTCCTTCCTGAAGTGAAGAACCCGGAACCCGTGCCACAGTCAGTTAGTTTTGTACCAGCTTCCCAACCCTGACCCTGAAGAACCCTGACCCTGCTTGTTCCGCTCATTCACCAGCCCTGCCCCAGCTGAAGGGTGTGGGTTCTCCAGGAACAGGGTTGGAAACCACAGCATTAGAGCATGAAAACACACCCGGTTCTCTAACCGGAGTGTGAACGCAGTCGGTGTATCTGTTTCCGGTGTGTGATCAGCGTGGATCCTGAGATATTTTTCTACCTGTTCTAGAAACAACTATGCAGCTCCACTAGAGAACCTCCTGCTTAGAACCCTCACTGTGACCCAGCAGTCTGGAAATACTCACGGTAGATCCCTGAGGCTGTGTTGTTCTGTAGAACCGGCTCGGTTTGTCTCTGTGGAGGAATAAACAGTGTAAACTCCCTGTCTCTCCCTCACTCTCACCCTGTGGTAAACACTCTTTTCTAAAGCCCAAATGATTGGTTCTGGGGGTCCAGAAGGTTAACATCTAGCAACACCCTGAGAATTGTTTAAGCTGCACAGTCGTGCTACACTTACACTTTTCCAGTTCATGTTTCAGATTACTAACCGTGTCCGGCTCTTCTGTAAGGTGGAACCGCATAGCAACCGCCCACTAATCCCCTAGCAACCACCTACTAATCCCCTAGTGACCACCTAGAAATGGTTTAAGCTTCTAGTTTGCAGTTCAAATCAGAGCTGTTAGAGGAGTGTGGATATGGGGAGTGAGAGGAATCCAGCTCCGACTCTGAGCTACAGAACAAGCCGGGACCTCAGAGGCTTACCATGAGTTCCCCCCAGGACTGAAGCCTCCCCTCACACTGAATTAGAGTGGAGATCTTACCTCACATCTCTCACACACGAGTTTACTGAGGCTGAACTAGACTTTAATATAGACTGTAATTATGTGCGTTAGGCTGCTGTCAGTGTGAGCATCAGGACTATTACTGTTGTTGTTATTATTGTTATACACACCTTTTCTATCCAGCTCACACATCTGCCTTCTCCAAAAGTGATGTAACTCCTGAGACTGAAGACCACAGTAAAGAGCTCGTACCCTGCTGCCCGACTCCTCCTCCTTAAACATGTTTCAGCATAAGATTCTTTGCGTATCTCCATCCATTCAGTCTACAGCAGTTAAACCCCACCCATTCAGCCTACCACAGTTTAGCCCCACCCACACTGTATAGCATATTTGCATATATCTGTGCTTTAGTCTGCTTTCAGTGTAGCAGCTTTAAAAGCAGCTCAGAGCAGAACTGGGTAACACTGAAGACACACACACACACTCTAAAGCGTGCATGTGTGTGTGTTAATGTGGAGGGGTTGTTGGTGCTCCAGCAGTGTTCACTCCCCTCCACCCAGAGCTAGAGGAGCAGGGGTGGCTTATCTGAAAGTCTTAATGAATACGGAACCGACTAACGAGGGAGAGGAGGAGTCACTTTAGCCACAAGAGCTTCACCATCCTCCTCCTCCTCCAGAACTCCACCAGCCGGACCTCCATCACCCCTGCAGAACCGCTCTGAGGAGCTCCGAGTGGAGCCCAGCCAGTATGGGCTGACGGAGCGCTGATGCTCGGCTGCCGGGTTGGAGGGTGGTGCTGCCGGGCCTCTGCTGAAGGCCTCCACTTCCTCTACAGATGTAGGAGATCAACACGGTTCAGCTGCTTCGGTCATGCACAAGCTCTGTAGTTCCATCTAGTGGTTGAAGAAGGAACTGCAGCTCTTTTCTGTTTATTTTATAGAAAAATCAGAATAATCTCTGGCTCATATTTCTGAGTTCTGTCTCGGCTGCTCTGCGTTTCAGTTCTCCTGCATGTTGCTTCCATGTCTCAGACTGGACCGGGTGACACACACGATTTCATTCCTCACAGATTCAGAATTTTGATTCTTTAGTTCACAACAA
>NC_132888.1:198518-211018 GCF_030463535.1 Salminus brasiliensis | reverse complement strand
GTGGTGTTATTATTGAACAGTGGAAGAGTTTAGGAGGAACAGCTCACAGAGAGCAGCTCAGCCACCGAGTGTCTGTCAGACCACGTAAAGCTACAGAGCGGGGTCAGGGCCGAGTGCTGAGCTCTGTTTGGTTCTGCCCACTGTAATCATGTCACAGATGAACTCTGTCTGGAGTCTGTCTGGGGTAGTTGTCTAAAAAAATGAGGTCTGTCTGCAGCAGCTGAGGATCATTTCTGGTGATGGTGCCTCTAGAGGACGTCAGATGGCACTCTGCTACGGCAAACCTAAGGATTGGAGATCACTGGACCAGATCGGGACATCCATATATATGTATTCACACATACACACACACCCAGCGTAATCTCTAAGAACTTCTGCACCCCGGGTCAAATTTCAAGATCAAGAACTCCTGGAGGGAGCGAACAGTGAATGATCTGCTCAGTGAAGCGAGGGGTTTGGAGGACTGACGTTTGTGTTGGCTGGCTGTTGGTCTCTGCTCAGCACATCTCTCAGAAACAAACACATCTTCAGCAGCAGCAGCAGCAACAGCAGCATGGCTGGACTCTTCATGAGGCCTAGAACCAAAACCAAGAACATCATCCATCAGTTTCACACGATTACCATAACCTCCTCCTGCAGCTTCCTCCATTCCTCTATCAATAACCCGACCCTCACTGAAGTCTCAGTGCTTACCTGATCTGTCCTGAAGGAGCGCTAACGAACCCAACAGCCACAACTATCAGAAACTCTATACACACACACTACATGTCCAAATGTTTGTGGACACTCCTTCTAATGAATGCATTCAGCTACATTAAGTTGCACTCATTGCTGACACAGATGTGCAAATGCACACACACAGCTTGTCTAGTCCCTGTAGAGAAGTACTGCCAATAGAATAGGACTCTCTGGAGCAGATCATCATCATGACCCTATTGGCTCCATGCTGCCTAATGTCAGGCGTGGACTAGAGGGGTATAAAGACCCCCAGCATTGAGGAGCTGTGGAGCAGTGGAAGAACTGTGTTCTCTGGAATGATGGTGGAGGAGCTCCATCCAGTACTTTTGGGATGAGTTGGGGATGATTAGGTGGGGTGGTGATCATCATCCAACATCCTGACCTCACTAATGAATTTGTGGCTGAATGCAATCAAATCTTCACAGCAATGCTCCTCCAAAATCTAGTAGAAAGTCTTCTTCTCTGGACAGTAGAGACAGTTACTCCAACAGACACAGGATCAGCTCTTTTAATACCCTTGATTTCAGAAGACACAGTAAAGTGAGCAGGTGTCCCAATACTTTTGTCCATGCAGTGTATGTCACATGTATTATTTCCTCTCTCTCTGATTAAATAAAAATAATAATAAGCTCTTACTGACCCAAATTAAGCTCTGCTGATGGATGGATGGTTGGTGTGGCGCAACAGATAACACCACTACCTGCCAGTGAGCTACCACACCACATGGGAGACTGGGGTTCGATTCCTGGTCTGGGTGACTCTACTGTGCTACACCAATAAGAGTCCTTGGGCAAGACTCCTAACACTACACTGGCCCACCTCTGTAATATGAGTTACCCTGGAAGTCGCTCTGGAGAAGAGCTTCAGCTTAATGCCATAAATGTAAATGTAATTCTACACCCTGATCTGGTTTAGTTTGTGCGGCATGAACACACACTTTAACGCTCATCCTCAGAAAAAAAAACACCAAATATATCAAAGGTATTAATTATTAAAATGACTGACCGTTTCAAAGTGGACGGCTGCGCTGGGTTCTGATGGGCTCCTTTACTGCCGGATGCTCCTGTAAACACAAGACTTTTACACACAGCTCACCTCACTTAATCCACCATGAACACTCAGACACTCTGAATCAGGTCCCTGATTTCAGCTTTTCTATTTTATTGTTTCTGCTTTTTATCATTTATATCTGCAGAACCACCAGAGACGATCTTACAAAGGTTAGAGAACATCAATCACAGGAATCACAGGAACAGCCCTATCAGGTCCTAAAGGTCAAAGATTGATTTTCTAATGACACTAAAGTCAGATATGGAGTTCAGCAGGGCTCTATTTCAGGACCGCTATTATACATGTTAGCACTGGACTCAGTTATTATAAGCAGACATGATGTTAACTTCCACCATTATGCAGAACACACAGCTGTTCAAATCAGCCGAACCTGAGGACGCCTGAGATTTCTCCAGGGGAAGCGGTTTTCCACTGTGGAAGTTGGAGAGTATCAGCGCGATGGTTGTGAGAGTTTTACCCTGAAAAAAGAAGAAAACCTAAATGATCTCACAGCTTTGTTTACTGTCAGCACCTCAAATATTACAGAGAAACAAATAACAGTCCAATTCCCCCCATTTCACCCCTTTATCCCAAAAGCGTAGCCCATCAGCCAAGACACGCACGGCCTGCTGGAGACTACTGAACATCTACACACTTTACAGCAGGGGCTGATCTGGCTCCTTATTTCCCAGCGTCTTATTCAAACTTTCCATCCCACCTTAAACACTGCAGCAGTTACACTCTCAAAGGTAATACCCATGTCCCGAAGGTACTGGATGGAGCACTTAAGGTGGAATGAGAAGTTGGTATAAGGAGCTGGTGAATATGAAGAGAAGCCAGTGTAAAACTACGGAAGATCTGAAAGTGTTTCAGCTGATTGAGTATGTTTATGGTAAGTGGGTATGAGGGGAGGGTTAGTTTTCTGGGGGGCCCACCAGGCCCATATCATCAGCCAGAATCCCTCCAAGGACGCTCTCCGGTCTCTCCTTCACAGCGAAGTTCGTCAGCACGTTCAGGTACAGTCCGCTCTTCTGCTCCCAGAACGGCGGCAGGTCAGTGCTGTTCTCCCTGGAGCTCATCCAGTATAGCGCCTGCTTCTGGTGGGGGAGCAGAGGGGTCCGCACTGCCTGACACACACACACACTTGGATATGAAAACACTCATACACCAATAAACTGTGTCCAAAAGTACACTATATGGACAAAAGTATTAGGACACCTGTTCATTCATTCATTGTTTCTTCTGAAATTAAGGGTATTAAAGAGCTGATCCTGCTTCTGTTGCAGTAACTGTCTCTAGTCAAATCCTCACAGCAAATCCATGATCACCACCCCCACCTCATCATCCTCAACTCCCCAACTCATCCCAAAAGTACTGGATGGAGCTCCTCCACCATCATTCCAGAGAACACAGTTCCTCCACTGCTCCACAGCTCCTCAATGCTGGGGGGCTTTATACCCCTCTAGCCCACGCCTGGGATTAGGCAGCATGGAGCCAATAGGGTCATGATGTTGATCTGCTCCAGAGAGTCCTATTCTATTGGCAATACTTCTCTAGACAAGACAAGCTAGACAAGCTGTGTGTGCATTTGCACATGGTTCTGATGTTGGATGATTAGTTCCTCCACTCCAGCTCATCTGAAAGGTATTGGGTGGGGCTGCATCATCACTCCAGAGAACCCCGCAGGCCAATGCTGGGGGCTTTAATCACTAATCTGGTGTGTGCTGAATCTCTCAGCTGTTTGGGAGCTTTGTGTTTGGCAGCTGCGGTGTGCACTGTTTAGTGTGGGAGTGTGTGGTTTGGGACACAGCCTTTGTTGGGCATTTACCTCTGCTGCCTCCATCTCTCGGGTTCTGTCCTCCAACAGATCTTCAAACAGCTTATCAAAGGCATTTTTTAGCTGTTAGGAAATCAAAGAAACTCTTTTAGACGGAAGCCCCGCCTATTCAGCCTACAGCAGTTAAGCCCCGCCCACTCAGTCTACAGGTATGATCATTTCTTCTGTTTAAAATGTACAGGTTAAATATATAATCTGAAATGTGTGATTCATTCATACATTCAATTACATTCATATTTACATACAGACACTGGATCAGGTGTGAGTTCAGGTGTGAGTTCAGGTGTGGTGTGGGTGGATGCAGTGTGACTGAGCAGAGGTCACACGTCCAGTGTGTGTATGGGGTGGAGGTGTGATGAGATGCTGTGTGTGATGAGGCCGGTGAGACAGCTTTGTGATGGACTGACTGATACACTGACACACAGGCTGGTGTGTTTAGGTGTTACCTGCTCCTGTGTTAAAGGCACGGAACAAATCTCCGAGGACGATCCGGCAAATCCATAGCGATCCCGGGACGGTGCTGATGAGCTCCCTGAAAAACACAAACTCATCATCAATCGTCACCTAAACTCGGGAGAGCACTGAGGGTGACGAGCAGAAGCGAGTCAAATTAGCAACTCTGTTCTAAACTAAAGAAGCTCAGGTCAGACTGACTCGAGCAGGATCGAATGTTGGTGATGCTAAGTGGGCGGAGTCAGCGGCGTGACAAAGAGTAGAGCAGAGTTTAACTTTATGCAAATTAGAGCAAAGTATTGTGGCCAATGATACCAGAGCGTGGTGCTGCAGGCTAATCTCTGCAACTGTGAGTAATCTGTTCCTAAAGCAGAAGCACTGCTGGACTCTGCGTCATCAGTCTGCAGCTCCTGCACCAGCTCGCACTGTCTTATTCCCCCGGAACCCTTTTTCGTCCAGGAGTGGTGTCCGGGCAGTGTGTGACCTGTGATTTGACTGTTAGCGCTCTTTAGCGACTAAGGCCAGCAGAGTGCAGCGAGCTACGTTTGGGTCTTATGCAGTCGCTGAAACCATGGCAGCAAACAGCCGGCTTGAGTTTAGAAACCTCACAGGCCGTGAGGAGCGGGGGTGAACGTACAGTCACAGAGGAACAGCTGTGTTTACCTTTCACTGAGCTGCCGAGTTTGTAGCCGTGACGTTTCATCTGAGAGTGTATGGCCTCCCGGTTCTCCTCCTTAGCCCAGAACGTCAGGTTTACAGGCATGGTGTATTTATTAGTCATTCCATACGGCACCACCCTGAGCAGAAACAACGGCGGAGCTGAGAAACAGCTTTAACACATTTTAACATATAACAATAAAATGCAGTCAGATACACATTCAGCTTGTCTAGTCTCTGTAGAGAAGAAGTACTGCCAATAGAATAGGACTCTCTGGAGCAGATCAGCATCATGACCCTATTGGCTCCATGCTGCCTAATGCCAGGCGTGGGCTAGAGGGGTATAAAGCCCCCCAGCATTGAGGATCTGTGGAGCAGTGGAGGAACTGAGTTCTCTGGAATGATGGTGGAGGAGCTCCATCCAGTACTTCTAGGAGTTGGGGAGTTGAGGATGATGACCTTACAAACACTCTTGTCGCAGAATGCAATCAATTCCTCACAGCAATGTTCCTTCAATAAATTGTAGAAAGCCTTTTACCCTGGACGGTAGAGACGGACTAACGCCTACTGGAGTGTGATGTTCTGGTACAGGTGGATGAGTAACGGATCAGTAGAGTGTAGCTCCTACCCTTCCACCCGGGCCAGACTGCGGTCCATTATGAAGGCCATCGCAGCCGCCAGCTCCTTCTTAATGTGTCCCACCTGACTGCCGTACACGTTAGCCACCATCACTGCATTCCGGTCATACGGGTTCTCCGGCTGCCTCACCAGAGACACCATCTCACCTCTATTCACCTGCAGGACACACACATACACACCCACACACACACACACACACAAGCTAACAAGCAATGGAAGCTAAAACCCCATCTTAGCACTGAAGCTATGAGGCTAATGCATCTAGCTTATACCCCATCTGTTAGCACTGGATCTAACTGCAAGCCTGTGGAGGTGTTCAGTAACCTCTAACAGACTCCATTATGTGGTTGCTGATGCTGCAGGCAGAGCTGGGCGATTTGACGATCACTTATCATATTGCGACGATAAGGTGTGATGGTAAGGTGTGATGATAAGGTGTGATGATAAGGTGTTGTAATTAGGTGTGATGATAAGGTGTGATGATAAGGTGTTGTGATGATAAGGTGTTGTGATTAGGTGTGATGATAAGGTGTTGTGATTAGGTGTGATGATAAGGTGTGATTATAAGGTGTGATTATAAGGTGTTGTGATAAGGTGTGATTAGGTGTGATGATTAGGTGTGATGATAAGGTGTTGTGATAAGGTGTGATGACAAGGTGTTGTGATTAGGTGTGATGGTAAGGTGTGATGGTAAGGTGTGGTGGTAAGGTGTGATGATAAGGTGTTGTGATAAGGTGTTGTGATAAGGTGTTGTGGTAAGGTGTGATGGTAAGGTGTGATGGTAAGGTGTGATGGTAAGGTGTGATGGTAAGGTGTTGTAATTAGGTGTGATGATAAGGTGTTGTGGTAAGGTGTGATGGTGATAAGGTGTGATGGTAAGGTGTGATGGTAAGGTGTTGTGATGATAAGGTGTTGTGATGATAAGGTGTTGTGATGATAAGGTGTTGTGATAAGGTGTGATGGTAAGGTGTTGTAATTAGGTGTGATGATAAGGTGTGATGATAAGGTGTTGTAATTAGGTGTGATGATAAGGTGTTGTGATAAGGTGTGATGATAAGGTGTTGTAATTAGGTGTGATGATAAGGTGTTGTAATTAGGTGTGATTATAAGGTGTGATGATAAGGTGTTGTAATTAGGTGTGATGATTAGGTGTGATGGTAAGGTGTGATGGTGATAAAGTGTGATGATTAGGTGTGATGGTAAGGTGTTGTGATAAGGTGTGATAAGGTGTTGTAATTAGGTGTGATGATAAGGTGTTGTAATTAGGTGTGATGATAAGGTGTGATGATAAGGTGTGATGGTAAGGTGTGATGATTAGGTGTGATGGTAAGGTGTGATGGTGATAAGGTGTGGTGATAAGGTGTGATGGTAAGGTGTGATGGTGATAAGGTGTGATGATTAGGTGTGATTATAAGGTGTGATGATAAGGTGTTGTAATTAGGTGTGATGATAAGGTGTGATGATTAGGTGTGATGATAAGGTGTTGTAATTAGGTGTGATGATTAGGTGTGATGATAAGGTGTGATTATAAGGTGTGATGGTGATAAGGTGTGATTATAAGGTGTAATGGTAAAGTGTGATGGTGATAAGGTGTAATGGTAAGGTGTGATGGTGATAAGGTGTGATGATTAGGTGTGATGATAAGGTGTTGTAATTAGGTGTGATGATAAGGTGTGATGATTAGGTGTGATGATAAGGTGTGATGGTAAGGTGTGATGGTAAGGTGTTGTAATTAGGTGTGATGATAAGGTGTGATGATAAGGTGTTGTGATAAGGTGTGATGATAAGGTGTGATGGTAAGGTGTGATGGTAAGGTGTGATGATAAGGTGTTGTAATAAGGTGTGATGATAAGGTGTGATGGTAAGGTGTGATGATAAGGTGTTGTAATTAGGTGTGATGATAAGGTGTGATGGTAAGGTGTGATGATAAGGTGTGATGGTAAGGTGTGATGATAAGGTGTTGTAATTAGGTGTGATGATAAGGTGTGATGATAAGGTGTGATGGTAAGGTGTGATGATTAGGTGTGATGGTAAGGTGTGATGGTGATAAGGTGTGGTGATAAGGTGTGATGGTAAGGTGTGATGGTGATAAGGTGTGATGATTAGGTGTGATGGTAAGGTGTGATGGTAAGGTGTGATTATAAGGTGTGATGATAAGGTGTTGTAATTAGGTGTGATGATAAGGTGTGATGATTAGGTGTGATGATAAGGTGTTGTAATTAGGTGTGATGATTAGGTGTGATGATAAGGTGTGATTATAAGGTGTGATGGTGATAAGGTGTGATTATAAGGTGTAATGGTAAAGTGTGATGGTGATAAGGTGTGATTATAAGGTGTAATGGTAAAGTGTGATGGTGATAAGGTGTAATGGTAAGGTGTGATGGTGATAAGGTGTGATGATTAGGTGTGATGATAAGGTGTTGTAATTAGGTGTGATGATAAGGTGTGATGATTAGGTGTGATGATAAGGTGTGATGGTAAGGTGTGATGGTAAGGTGTTGTAATTAGGTGTGATGATAAGGTGTGATGATAAGGTGTTGTGATAAGGTGTTGTAATTAGGTGTGATGATAAGGTGTGATCGTAAGGTGTGATGATAAGGTGTGATGGTAAGGTGTGATGATAAGGTGTTGTAATTAGGTGTGATGATAAGGTGTTGTAATTAGGTGTGATGATAAGGTGTGATGATAAGGTGTGATGGTAAGGTGTGATGATTAGGTGTGATGGTAAGGTGTGATGGTGATAAGGTGTGGTGATAAGGTGTGATGGTAAGGTGTGATGGTGATAAGGTGTGATGATTAGGTGTGATGGTAAGGTGTGATGGTAAGGTGTGATTATAAGGTGTGATGATAAGGTGTTGTAATTAGGTGTGATGATAAGGTGTGATGATTAGGTGTGATGATAAGGTGTTGTAATTAGGTGTGATGATTAGGTGTGATGATAAGGTGTGATTATAAGGTGTGATGGTGATAAGGTGTGATTATAAGGTGTAATGGTAAAGTGTGATGGTGATAAGGTGTAATGGTAAGGTGTGATGGTGATAAGGTGTGATGATTAGGTGTGATGATAAGGTGTTGTAATTAGGTGTGATGATAAGGTGTGATGATAAGGTGTTGTGATAAGGTGTGATGATAAGGTGTGATGGTAAGGTGTGATGGTAAGGTGTGATGATAAGATGTTGTAATTAGGTGTGATGATAAGGTGTGATGGTAAGGTGTGATGATAAGGTGTTGTAATTAGGTGTGATGATAAGGTGTGATGGTAAGGTGTGATGATAAGGTGTTGTAATTAGGTGTGATGATAAGGTGTGATGATAAGGTGTGATGGTAAGGTGTAATGGTAAGGTGTGATGATAAGGTGTGATGATAAGGTGTGATGGTAAGGTGTGATGGTAAGGTGTGATGGTAAGGTGTGATGATAAGGTGTTGTAATTAGGTGTGATGATAAGGTGTGATGATAAGGTGTTGTGATAAGGTGTGATGATAAGGTGTGATGGTAAGGTGTGATGGTAAGGTGTGATGATAAGGTGTTGTTATTAGGTGTGATGATAAGGTGTGATGGTAAGGTGTGATGATAAGGTGTTGTAATTAGGTGTGATGATAAGGTGTGATGGTAAGGTGTGATGATAAGGTGTTGTAATTAGGTGTGATGATAAGGTGTGATGGTAAGGTGTGATGATAAGGTGTGATGGTAAGGTGTGATGGTAAGGTGTGATGGTAAGGTGTGATGATTAGGTGTGATGGTAAGGTGTGATGGTAAGGTGTGATGATAAGGTGTGATGATAAGGTGTGATGGTAAGGTGTGATGGTAAGGTGTGATGATTAGGTGTGATGGTAAGGTGTGATGATAAGGTGTGATGGTAAGGTGTGATGATAAGGTGTTGTAATTAGGTGTGATGATAAGGTGTGATGGTAAGGTGTGATGATAAGGTGTTGTAATTAGGTGTGATGGTAAGGTGTGATGGTAAGGTGTGATGATAAGGTGTGATGGTAAGGTGTGATGATAAGGTGTGATGGTAAGGTGTGATGGTAAGGTGTGATGGTAAGGTGTGATGGTAAGGTGTGATGATTAGGTGTGATGGTAAGGTGTGATGATAAGGTGTGATGGTAAGGTGTGATGATAAGGTGTGATGGTAAGGTGTGATGATAAGGTGTTGTAATTAGGTGTGATGATAAGGTGTGATGGTAAGGTGTGATGATAAGGTGTTGTAATTAGGTGTGATGGTAAGGTGTGATGGTAAGGTGTGATGGTGATAGGAGTACGCTTGGTATGGAGGAGACTGTTAGTGCTTATTAAACACTGATCAGCTGCAGGTTTCAGACAGTGTGATTAGACTGGCTTCATTAGATGAAGAGCAGAAGAGAACCGGGGAGGATCTGAACAGTTTATAAGAATCTGATACTGATGGGTTTTTATTCTGTAAATACATGTATCATGAAAAATGTCTTTAAATATTGCGATGTAATATTTTTATCATATGGCCCAGACCTACCTGCAATATATATTACTGTCAGGGTGTTTAATAATGATACTACTGTTATTTTATATGTATCTATATATATGTGTGTGTATAATTATTATATAATATATTATTATTATTATGACTTTTAATAATAATAATAATAATAATAATAATATCCAGTACGAGGATGATGATTATTACCGTTCCAGTGTAGTAGCGCAGACCCACTATGGTCCCCTGAATTGATCCAATTAGCTGGTTCTCCTCCAGATCTTGGTCGTGGGAGGAGCTGCTCTGAGAGAGCTCCGCCTCCTCATGCAGATCCAAGACAGACACGCCCCCAAACCTCCTACTCACCCCCGCACCCTGCATGTCAGAGCTGGGAACACAGCACAGAACATGAACCTATCACAGCACAGAACCCACACACAGAACCTACCACAGCACAGAACCCACCACAGCACAGAACATGAACCTATCACAGCACAGAACCCACACACAGAACCCACACACAGAACCTCCCACAGCACAGAACCCACACACAGAACCCACACACAGAACATGAACCCACCACAGCACAGAACATGAACCTATCACAGCACAGAACCCACACACAGAACCCACACACAGAACCTCCCACAGCACAGAACCCACACACAGAACCCACACACAGAACATGAACCCACCACAGCACAGAACCCACACACAGAACCTACCACAGCACAGAACCCACACACAGAACCTACCACAGCACAGAACATGAACCTACCACAGCACAGAACCTCCCACAGCACAGAACCCACCACAGCACAGAACCCACCACAGCACAGAACCTCCCACAGCACAGAACCCACCACAGCACAGAACCTCCCACAGCACAGAACCCACCACAGCACAGAACCCACCACAGCACAGAACATGAACCTATCACAGCACAGAACCCACACACAGAACCCACACACAGAACCTCCCACAGCACAGAACCCACACACAGAACATGAACCCACCACAGCACAGAACATGAACCTATCACAGCACAGAACCCACACACAGAACCCACACACAGAACCTCCCACAGCACAGAACCCACACACAGAACCCACACACAGAACATGAACCCACCACAGCACAGAACCCACACACAGAACCTACCACAGCACAGAACCCACACACAGAACCTACCACAGCACAGAACCCACAGCACAGAACCTCCCACAGCACAGAACCCACCACAGCACAGAACCCACCACAGCACAGAACCTCCCACAGCACAGAACCCACCACAGCACAGAACCCACCACAGCACAGAACCCACCACAGCACAGAACCCACACACAGAGAACCAAACAGAACGGGGTTCAGTGTTTACAGGGCACGCGCACGCCACGCACAGATGTTATGCTAGCTGAAAGAGTCCCGAGTCTAGAACAGTTCCCCGTGTTCAGACTCACCTGTTCTGCATTAATAACACAGCTCTCCCCCCGCTTTAGGTTCCCTCTCCCTCCGGGTTCTCTCTCCGGGTTCTCCCTCCGGGTTCTCTCCCTCCGGGTTCTCCCTCCGGGTTCTCTCCCTCCGGGTTCTCTCTCCGGGTTCTCGGTCTGGGTTCTCTCTCCGGGTTCTCTCTCTCCGGGTTCTCCCTCCGGGTTCTCTCTCCGGGTTCTCTCTCTGGGTTCTGTTTACTTTTGCTTTTAACCCGCGCAGGGATTTCCTCTGCGCGCGGCGGTGCTGGTATGCGGGTGTGTGCAGCGCCCCCTGCTGCTCGGAGCGGCGATAACGCGCTGACCGCTGTAGCTTAGCATTAACCTCTGACTGACTGAGTCCCTCTGTAACCACTGAAACTCCCAGAGAGCGAAACCGTCCCTCCCTCCCTCCCTCACTCACTCCCTCACTCCCTCACTCACTCACTCCCTCCATCCCTCCCTCACTCACTCCCTCACTCCCTCACTCACTCACTCCCTCCCTCCCTCCCTCACTCACTCCCTCACTCCCTCACTCACTCACTCCCTCCATCCCTCCCTCACTCACTCCCTCACTCCCTCACTCACTCACTCCCTCCATCCCTCACTCACTCACTCCCTCCATCCCTCACTCACTCACTCCCTCCATCCCTCACTCACTCACTCCCTCAATCCCTCACTCCCTCACTCACTCACTCCCTCCATCCCTCACTCACTCACTCCCTCAATCCCTCACTCCCTCACTCACTCACTCCCTCACTCACTCCTTCACTCACTCACTCACTCACTCACTCACTCACTCACTCACTCCCTCCATCCCTCACTCACTCACTCACTCACTCACTCCCTCACTCACTCACTCCCTCCATCCCTCACTCACTCACTCACTCCCTCCATCCCTCACTCACTCACTCACTCACTCACTCACTCACTCCCTCACTCCCTCACTCACTCACTCCCTCCCTCCCTCCCTCACTCACTCCCTCACTCCCTCACTCACTCACTCCCTCCATCCCTCCCTCACTCACTCCCTCACTCCTCACTCACTCACTCCCTCCATCCCTCACTCACTCCACTCCCTCCATCCCTCACTCACTCACTCCCTCCATCCCTCACTCACTCACTCCCTCAATCCCTCACTCCCTCACTCACTCACTCCCTCCATCCCTCACTCACTCACTCCCTCAATCCCTCACTCCCTCACTCACT
>NC_132888.1:188518-196018 GCF_030463535.1 Salminus brasiliensis | reverse complement strand
TGAGTGACGTAACACAGCTGTACAGAGATCCAGCAGCAGAGGGCGCCCTCGCTCCACTGCAGGAACACTGAATGAGTTGGAGACCAGGAGGAGCTGCTGAAAGACCTTCTGTTTATTCTGCAAAGCTCAGATTCATTAATAACGTTCATTAATGATTCATTAGTAAATGAGGGTCTCTGGTGGGTCACTGACAGGTCAGCGGGCAGGCTTTCTGAGGGTTTGAAAAGTTAAATCAACAAATTTGAACACTGAGTCAAAATACATCAAAGAACGTAATTAATTAATTACAGTAACAATAATTAATCAAACTTTTACACACAACTTTTAAAACACAGCGCTGCACATCTACCACAACACAACACTACACACAGCTCTCCTCCTCACACAGCTCTGAGCCCCACTGGAGCTGGATTAGATTTACCCATAGTAGTGTATTCCAGTATGAATCTGCAGTGTGTTTAGGCTCTGACAGTAATATTCCAGTATGAATCTATGGTGTGTTTAGGCTCTGACAGTAATATTCCAGTATGAATCTGCAGTGTTTACGCTCTGACAGTAATATTCCAGTATGAATCTGCAGTGTGTTTAGGCTCTGACAGTAATATTCCAGTATGAATCTGCAGTGTGTTTAGGCTCTGACAGTAATATTCCAGTATGAATCTGCAGTGTGTTTAGGCTCTGACAGTAATATTCCAGTATGAATCTATGGTGTGTTTACGCTCTGACAGTAATATTCCAGTATGAATCTGCAGTGTGTTTCTGTTCTGACAGTAATATTCCAGTATGAATCTGCAGTGTGTTTAGGCTCTGACAGTAATATTCCAGTATGAATCTGCAGTGTGTTTAGGCTCTGACAGTAATATTCCAGTATGAATCTATGGTGTGTTTACGCTCTGACAGTAATATTCCAGTATGAATCTATGGTGTGTTTACGCTCTGACAGTAATAATCCAGTATGAATCTGCAGTGTGTTTAGGCTCTGACAGTAATAATCCAGTATGAATCTGCAGTGTGTTTACATTCTGACAGTGATAATCCAGTATGAATCTGCAGTGTGTTTAGGCTCTGACAGTAATAATCCAGTATGAATCTGCAGTGTGTTTACATTCTGACAGTGATAATCCAGTATGAATCTGCAGTGTGTTTACGCTCTGACAGTAATAATCCAGTATGAATCTGCAGTGTGTTTACATTCTGACAGTGATAATCCAGTATGAATCTGCAGTGTGTTTACGCTCTGACAGTAATAATCCAGTATGAATCTGCAGTGTGTTTACGTTCTGACAGTAATATTCCAGTATGAATCTGCAGTGTGTTTATGTTCTGACAGTAATAATCCAGTATGAATCTATGGTGTGTTTACATTCTGACAGTAATATTCCAGTATGAATCTGCAGTGTGTTTCTGTTCTGACAGTAATATTCCAGTATGAATCTATGGTGTGTTTACGCTCTGACAGTAATATTCCAGTATGAATCTGCAGTGTGTTTCTGTTCTGACAGTAATATTCCAGTATGAATCTGCAGTGTGTTTCTGTTCTGACAGTAATATTCCAGTATGAATCTGCAGTGTGTTTACGCTCTGACAGTAATATTCCAGTATGAATCTATGGTGTGTTTACGCTCTGACAGTAATAATCCAGTATGAATCTGCAGTGTGTTTACGCTCTGACAGTAATATTCCAGTATGAATCTGCAGTGTGTTTACGCTCTGACAGTAATAATCCAGTATGAATCTATGGTGTGTTTACGCTCTGACAGTAATATTCCAGTATGAATCTGCAGTGTGTTTCTGTTCTGACAGTAATATTCCAGTATGAATCTATGGTGTGTTTACGCTCTGACAGTAATATTCCAGTATGAATCTGCAGTGTGTTTCTGTTCTGACAGTAATATTCCAGTATGAATCTGCAGTGTGTTTCTGTTCTGACAGTAATATTCCAGTATGAATCTGCAGTGTGTTTACGCTCTGACAGTAATATTCCAGTATGAATCTATGGTGTGTTTACGCTCTGACAGTAATAATCCAGTATGAATCTGCAGTGTGTTTACGCTCTGACAGTAATATTCCAGTATGAATCTGCAGTGTGTTTATGCTCTGACAGTAATATTCCAGTATGAATCTATGGTGTGTTTACGCTCTGACAGTAATATTCCAGTATGAATCTATGGTGTGTTTACGCTCTGACAGTAATATTCCAGTATGAATCTGCAGTGTGTTTACGCTCTGACAGTAATATTCCAGTATGAATCTATGGTGTGTTTACGCTCTGACAGTAATATTCCAGTATGAATCTGCAGTGTGTTTACGCTCTGACAGTAATATTCCAGTATGAATCTATGGTGTGTTTACGCTCTGACAGTAATATTCCAGTATGAATCTATGGTGTGTTTACGCTCTGACAGTAATATTCCAGTATGAATCTGCAGTGTGTTTACGCTCTGACAGTAATATTCCAGTATGAATCTATGGTGTGTTTACGCTCTGACAGTAATATTCCAGTATGAATCTGCAGTGTGTTTACGCTCTGACAGTAATATTCCAGTATGAATCTATGGTGTGTTTACGTTCTGACAGTAATATTCCAGTATGAATTTAATCCAGCTCTAATCGGGCTTTGGTCTGTTAAGCTTCTCATTCTGACAAAGTAAAAAAATGAATAAATGAAATGAGGAATTATTTTATGGGCGAGTCGAGGATCTCCTCGTACTCCTGCCTCCGGCTCTTCCCCACCCAGAACAGCTTTACTGCTGCGAGCGCAACAACGCTAATGATGATAACGAGACCTCCGACCACATCGTAGATGGATGGTGCCATGTGCAGGACGAGCAGCTGCAGCAGAGCGGCCACCACGATTTCCAGGTGCTGGACGGTACTGACCAGCGCGGGGTGTAGGCGGTTCAGAGCGTAATACACCCCGAGGAACGCCACTGTGGAGCACAGGCAGATGCTGATGAGGTACGCCCAGGTCTCCCCGTCCAGAGGGATGATGGGCTCCTGCAGGACGAACATGGTGCAGGCGCCCCACAGGGTCCCGGTCCAGCCGAAGGTGAACAGAGCTGTCCACATGCTCACCTTCTCCTTAATCGACCTGTAGACGATCATGGACAGAGCCGCGGTCAGGCCCGCCATGACCGTCATGGTGTACCCAAACGCTTCCTTCCAGAACCCGAGCGACCGGTCCTCGCTCATGATGTTGGGCACCATGACCAGGCAAAGTCCGAACACGCTGCTGACCACGGTGACCATGTCAACTGCGCCTAGCCGCTCGTCTGTTAGCAGGAACGCTAGCACAGCGCTGAACACTGTGGTGGTCGCCCGCCACATGATGGTGCCGTTGCTCGGCGGCACAATAGCGAAGGAGGTGTAGGCGCAGGTGATGGAGATGACGTTGCACACGCCGTAAAAGAAGAGCCGCAGCCGGTAGCCGCTGGGCCCAAACGGCTCCTCCTGGTGGTAGAAGACCACGGCGACGGACAGCACCTGCATGACGGAGCGGATGAAGAGCAGCTCCAGCGAGGGCACTCTGGAGCGGTCAGCGGCCAGACGGGTCAGCAGGGCCACGCAGCCATGTGCTAACGCTGCTAAGAACAGCGCCCCCCATGTTAGCCGAGAGGAAAACACACACGCCTCCCCAAAACTCTGCAGCTGACCTCCGACCCCACTGCTGACCTTCTGATCCGCACCGGGTTTGGGCTGACCATCCAGAGAGCCAAAAAACGTCTTACCAAGTTTACTGTGGACAACAACAACAATAGCAATTAATAATAATAATAACAATAATTATAATAATGATCATGATAATAATGAAAATACAGATATTATTATTATTATTATCATTAATAATAATAATAACAATAATAATAATAATGATCATGATAATAATGAAAATACAGATATTATTATTATTATCATTAATAATAATAATAACAATAATAATAATAATAATAATAAATCACTCTTTACTGGGTATAACTGTGTTGCAGTGATGCAGTGGAACAGTTCCAGTAAGCGACACAGTAACTGAGGTGTGTAACTAGGCTCCGCCTCCGATGTTCAGTGTAAGGACAGTGGGGAAGAGTGTAAGGGTATAAATACCTCTGTGGTCCAGCAGAGGTCAGTCTCTTTCTGTCCGACGTCTCCTCCACGAAGGAGCTGAAGTCCTCAAAGCTGGGGGCGTCGTCGTAGCCCTCGTCCCCGGGCTGGGGGAAGTGTGTGGCGTACTTCACCGTCACCGTGTTCGGGTGGATCTTCACCTTCTTCTTGGGCGCCAGCAGGTGTTTACTCGGAGAGTCGTCCATTGTGAGCTGTGAGACACACAGAACCGGACATCATCAGCAGAACCTCTTACTGTCTGATACACTGCTGATGTCCAGAACCACACAGATAACACTGCATGATGGGCTGAACTGCCAGTGGCCAATCAGCTGCATCGATTCTGAAACAGAAATCAGCCAGAACTGTAATAATAATCAAATGATTGACAGTAAAACCCCCCACACATCCTAGCAGGGGGGGTTAAAGATTTGGGAACATCCTAGCAGGTTGAAGTGGGCAGGGCAAAAGGGTTTGTCCTATCAGAGTAAAGTGGCTGAGGAGTGGGCAGGGCTTATTGATATAGATGTGTTATGACAGATTTTAGAGGGCAGGGCATTAGGGAAATGTGTCCTATCATAGCAAAATGGGCGGGGCTTGGGCATATGGGCATATCCTATCAGATTGAAGGGGGCAGAGCATATGGTTAAGACCCATCTGAGTAAAAGAGGCCAGGAGGGGGCAGGTCTTACAAATATAGGTGTGTCCTGTCAGACTTAAAGGGGCAGGGCTGATCAGAGAAAAGTGTTTAGGGCGTATCCCAAGTAGGTGTGGCCTATCTACGTAAAGGAGGTGAGAAGGGGGCAGGTCTTATATATATTGGTGGATCCTGTCAGAGTAAAGTGGGAAGGGCTTATAAATCTGGGTACATTTGATCATACCTAAGGGAACAGGTGCAAAGTGGGTAATTGGGGGTGGGGCCTATCAGGGCAGAGTAAGTTGACTAACGCACATGGGTGCATCGAATCAGAATAGGATGGGGAAAGGGGCGTGGCTATGCCAAATAGCTGTACCGCAGGACTGAAGCATATGCAAAAACGTGGGCGGGGCTTCTGCGCAGTGTAGTAAACCCAATTCATTCACCGCCCTCAGTGATTCATCCTGGTGATTCACGCACGCCTAACGTGAATACTCGTAAAGTCACGTGACCGCGGCTGAGCGTGAACAGGTGAGGACGCAGGTGCGGGTACGCGATGTCCAGCAGCAGGGAGACACACACTGCTGGTCCGGTTTGACGATTGTGATTGAATTAGTGACCATTTGCCCTTCGGGTGGAGCAGCCAGGCTTTGATCTGAGGCAGGGAGCTATAGCAACCGTAAACAGACTAATAAACAAGTAAACAAGTAAACAAACCTGTAAACACGAGAAATGAGCGGAAACGCTGGAATGCGCGTTCCACCTTAACCCGAGGCGCCCCAACGGAGCTGCTGCACCATTTAAGGTGGAACGGACGACTGGAGGAAAAGCCCACTTCAGCTCAATAACAGACCAGAACGAGCAGAAACCAGCAGCTGTGCACTCATACACACTCCCTCACACACTCCCTCACACACTCTCACCTGACACTCCGTTCACTCCAAGCTCGCGCTGTGTCTCACTCTCCCAGCCTCATTTCTTCTAGGGTTAAAGCTCCCATCCTGGTGCACTGCACACACGACCCCAGCCCCCGACCACACCGACGAGTGAGTGAGAGAGTGAGGGAGAGAGAGAGAGAGTGAGGGAGAGAGTGAGTGAGGGAGAGAGAGAGAGAGAGAGAGTGAGTGAGGGAGAGAGAGTGAGTGAGTGAGTGAGAGAGAGAGAGAGTGAGTGAGGGAGAGAGAGAGAGAGAGTGAGAGAGAGAGAGAGGGAGAGAGGGAGAGAGAGAGAGAGAGAGAGAGAGAGAGAGAGAGAGAGAGAGAGAGGGAGAGAGGGAGAGAGAGAGAGAGAGAGAGAGAGAGAGAGAGGGAGAGAGAGAGAGTGAGTGAGGGAGAGAGAGTGAGTGAGAGAGAGAGGGAGAGAGTGAGTGAGAGAGTAAGGGAGCGAGAGAGAGAGAGCAGCAGGAGGGGAGGGGGGAGGGGATGCTGTGCGCACGCGCGGACGCACAACCTCAGCTCCTATTGATTATTGATTATGCTTATTGATATTATCACTCCAGCTTCAATATGGGCGTCCAGATATGTATGTGCCATATGAGAGAGCTAATGCGCTACGGTGTCCAAAAGTATTTGGACACTGTACTTTCGTACTGTGACTGATGATGTCATACACAACTCCCCTCCGTCTATATATCATATATATATATACAGTCTCCCCTGAGGTTGGCATGGCAACAACCTAGAGGATGGATACCACTAAGAGGAACCTGAGCAAGAACCACTGAGAGGAACCAAGAACAAAGACTTCAAAGAAGAACCGCAGTCTCAGCTTCTATTGATTATTGATCGTGCTTATTGATACCACCCTCAATTCCTTGATATATTTGTCCAAAAATATATACCATATTAGATAGCGTATGCACTGCAGTGTTCAAAAGTATTCGGACACCCTTGAACTCAAGGTCCCATACACATCAAATCAAACCCTCTGATGATCCATATAAACAGTTGCCCCTCTGGTGTTGGCATGGCAACAACCTAGAGGATGGGTCGGTGGTGTCCCACCTTCTTTAACTTTTAAACAAAGGTTTTATGTTACACTCTTTAAAAAAGGGGGGTTCCTTAAGGGTTCTTTATAGAACCATGACTACTCAAAGAACCACTTGAATGCTTAAAGGGTTCTTTGCCTGGGTAAAAGGTTCTTGAAGTACAAGGAAACTCTACTGAACAAAACAAAAACAAAAGCTGAATTGTTTTAGAATTGTCGGTTCCACCTTAAATGCAACTGCAGTACCATTTAAGGTGGAACCGACAGGAAAAGCCAACCTTACCTTAAGTAAGGAAATGAGGTTCTGCGAGGTGCTGTTCAGGAGTGGACTGATGATGTCATCGTCAGTGTCTGATTTCAGTTTGATGCTGACGTGGGCTTTGTGATGGTGTACTAGGTTGCCATGGGAACGGCATGGTTGTGTTTCCATGGTAACTGCATGGCGAGCTGACCTACCCAGTGGACAAAACTCTGGTGTGTATTTTTACTCTTTACTCTGCAGGTCTGAAACCAAAGAGCCCCGAGCAAGAACCACTGAGAGGAACCAAGACTTAAAAGGAGAACCTTCACAAGAGCAGCTGTGATGTCACTGCAAAATGAATTACCCCTGAGGCAGGAAGTCTACTAACACACACACACACACACACACACACACACACACACACATAGAGAGAGAGAGAGTGGCACAGTCAGATTTAAACACACCGTGTACTCTGGTTCTGTGTCTGGTTCTGTGTCTGGTTCTGTGAGCAGCTGCAGCTGAAATGAAAGAGCTGGAACAT
>NC_132888.1:181018-183518 GCF_030463535.1 Salminus brasiliensis | reverse complement strand
ATGACGTGTGTGTGTGTGTGTGTGTGTTTCTCCACTGCGTCACACTCCTCCAGGGAAACGCACCAAAAGACTGAATCTTAAACACACACACACACACACACACACACACATCACTGTTGCTATTAGACACAGTAATATAGCAGAAAGACGTCATGGCACCTGATGACGTGTGTGTGTGTGTGTGTGTGTTTGTGTGTGTGGTGCTAGCTGAGGTCAGAAGGTCAGAACAATTCAGCTCTCTCAGAACACGAAGAACCAATACACTGATTTATAAACACTGCCTACCCAACAACACACCCATCAGCCATAACAATAAGACCAGCTGAACTGAAGAACACGGGTGATCTGGGTCCAGTGGCTCCTGATAAAGGATGGAGATATCAGGCAGTGAGTGAACGGTCAGTTCTTGAAGGTGATGAAGGTGATGAAAAACACGTGTAAGAATCTGAGACACTTTGACAAGAACCAGACTGTGATGTTCTAGATAATGACTGGGTCAGAACATCTCCAGAACATCAGGAAGATCCTGTTGGGTGTTGGGTATGCAGTGCCTCGACTGGTTAGAGTTGTTTTCCTGGGACAAGGGGGTCAATTTCACATCAGGCGGGTGGTGTTAATGTTATGCTGATAGGTGTATGTGTGTTTGTTAATACTACAGGTGGTGTAAGAGGTGTTTGGGTGGTGTTGTATTGAGCAGCTTAGTTTTTAACAGCAGTGTTTTTACAGATGTGGTTTAATGATGTGATTTCATGAAAACCCACCCCCCCACATCCACACCCCACCCCGCACACACACAATATCAGAGAATGTTAATGCAGCAGTCTGTCAGTATTATCCTTATTATATGACCTCAATCATCTTTGACTTCTGTTAATAAAAATAACGTGTGTGTGTGTGTTTTATTCACAGGGTCCTGTTTGGGTTAAATTAGTGCTTTTAATATTTGTCCCCGCGGCTAAGAAGAAAGCTCCTACTGCTGGTGCTGCTAAGCGGGCGCTGCATCAGGGGAAGAGAAGAAGGCTGACTAAACACCACGAGGAGTGAAGGTTCCAGTCGTCTCCTTCTCTTCCTCTTCCTCTTCCTCCTCCTGCTGATGGAGAACATCACCGTCACCCAGCAGGTGCACAGTCTTTTCTGGTGGTTCTTTAAACAGCGTCCATGAAAATGTACAGATGTATTAAAAGACTAAAACTAAAACTCGTATTAGACTTGTATTAGTGAGGTTATGAGGCTGAGAGGGGCGGAGAGGTCATTTTTCGAAGGGTTTATTTGATGTTCGTGGGGAGTGTGGGAATGGCCCAGCGGTGAGCAGTGAGGTGGTGCGGTCTGAAGTATCTGCTGTAGAATGAGAGCTGATCTTACTTCCCTCTGCATGAACCTTTACTTACTGACAAACACAAAGAAATGAAGGAACGCTGCTGCAGACGGGAGCTGGGGAGGGGAGGAGTGTTTATTATCAGTGTAACTTTAATGCAGATGAAGTCATTGATCATTCCGGGTGTAAGGCACCAGTCTGATCAGTCTGATCAGTGAGGAATCTCCTCAGTGAGGTCGGGAAGGTGAGGAGATCTTCACAGGGGAATGTTGGCGTGTTTCTTCCAGGGTTGGTCTGTTTCTTGCTGGCCAGAACGTCCAGATCTCTGCAGATCCTTATACGGGTGGTGGACGGCTGGATGATGTCATCTACAAAACCTGAAAGACAGACAGACAGACAGACAGACAGGTTATCTATGGTATGACAGCCCCTAAACAGACATTAGCTCCAGAACTCCTCTCAGTGGAAACAAGAAGAGAACCACCGGAGACAGTTGCAGGTTCTGCGATGGCTCAGGTGAAACACCTGGACCGGGCTGCACTGAGCTCTTCCTTACACTGGTTAGTTTTACTAAACTGAACTGCAGCACCCATCCAGCCGTCCAGGTCCACAACCGGAACCAACTCAGAACCAGTCAACTTTCATTCAAGGCGTTTAACAGAACTGCACCTCTGACCGCAGCGGGAAACGGGTTGGCGAATTTCTCCACGTACTCTGCCTCAGCCCTCCGCCTGGTTCTCCTTACCCCGGAATATGATCTGCACGGCCCCCTGGACGCAACACAACAGAACACACACGCTACACACACCAGACTGGACACATCTGAACACTAGAGGGAGCTGAGGGGAGGGGTACGCAGCTGCAGGTGGAGGGGTCGGTCTCTTACCTTTGCCCCCATCACTGCCACCTCTGCCGTGGGCCAGGCGTAGTTCACATCTCCTCTCAGGTGTTTGGAGCTCATCACATCATAAGCACCTCCATAAGCCTGCAGAGATCAAGAGAGTTTAGCATTCACACACTCTCGCGCACCAGCATGGACTCGTGTGCACTCTCGCGCTTTCTTTACCTTCCGGGTGATGATGGTGATTTTAGGAACGGTCGCCTCTGCGAAAGCATACAGCAGTTTGGCTCCGTGTCTGATGATGCCGCCGTACTCCTGAGCCGTACCTGCACACACACACACAA